>NW_017306962.1:470313-479069 GCF_000935625.1 Nanorana parkeri | reverse complement strand
AGGGACATCTTGTAATGGGACTGTGACTCCTGAGGTAACTGAAACTGAGTTGCCTGGGGCTGTAGATTGCCTCTTACTCACTGTTCCCTTAGTTTGTGGCGAGCTTAAGGGTGAGTTCGCTGTTCGCTTAGGGAGATCCCTTCCATGAGTGCCTTCCTGTCTGCAGCTAAGCTCCATGTCCGGGATTGTACTGCACTGTGTTTCTGAGGGCCGTGAGGTGAAGGAGCCATTTTGATTGATCCCCCATTCAGGCCGTGGATAGAAGTCTGTCAGCTTCTTAGGTCCCTTAGCCTTGTCTTTGCTTTTTATCATGGCTGGAGCAGGTGCGGTACCTAGGGGAGTGAATCCGACGGGTAATTTTTAAATGCTGTAAATTGCTAATCTGAGAGGTCCTGTGATGCAGCTCTCAGATCAGGCAGCCATACTCGATCGCGGCCAGACCACGCCCCCTCAGAGGGACCCCTTTGTTCCTCGTCCTGGCTGGGCCCCCCCATAGCGGCCGCCTGGGTCGCTATGACGATAGTTCCGCCACTGCATATGTAAATGGTTTACCTGTCAAAAAGTTATCATTTTGTTGAACCCGGCTTTTGATCCAGGCAGCAAGGACAAGTCCTCCACCTTCACTGCAGCAGTAGCAGCAGAGTAAAGGGCACAATCCCAGCCTGATGACTGGACAATGAATTAGCAGCAGTTCAGTAATGAGATCATCACTCTGCTCTATCCTCCGAGCAGCATGTATACACTACGACAAGACCTGATTGGCTCAGCATGCTGTCCCTTTTTATCACAATCTGAGTGCATGGAATTAAAACAAGCTTCCATATTAATCAATGTGTTTTTTTTACTCCTGGAGCTCAACTTCAATACATCATTACAGTTTTCTATATTCCACAGACTGTTGATGCTATCGTTTTGTAGCGACTGTTATATTTCACTTTTCTTTAATTTAACAAGGACAAGTCTTCAAGCTTGTAAATCTTGTGATCATGTCCAAATCTGCAAACAATTCTCAAGGAACAGGATGATAATTGACTAGCTACATCAGTTCAAAAAGACTGTTTCTTGTATATGCAGCTTTACTAGGACTTTTAGGGCCACTTTTATTAGATATATCTTCTGTTCACTGGTACTAGATACTACAGGAAGCAAGATTTATTTAAAGGGAACCTGTCAGACTGACTCTTATCTTTCCTTGTTTTTGCCCCTCAAATCTAGAGATTTACAGAAATGCCTGTGAGAGTAGGAAAGAACTTGAGAATTTGCTTCTTTAAAGGTTAATGATTAATGGTAACCATGTCCATATACAGTATATCACACCAACTATGTGTTTTCTGGCGCAGCACTGGCCACTTTTTTAGCAAGGTGCATGAGAACACTAAATAAAAAACATAAAGAAACACGTATAATGGAATTCAATGAACGATATCGGGATTATTAATTAAAAATGATGCTGAATATTTAACATTTACTAGAAGAAGAACTCTGGCACGCATTTTATTAGCTGCTCATTTTTGCATAGGGTAAAAAAAAGTTATACTCACCCAGTGGCGTCCCGAGCGTGGGTGTCACCCGGGGAAGGGGACCGGGGTGACACCCCGCCGTGACGTCATCATGCACGCGTGTGATGTTGCCGCGTGTGCGCGATGTCGGCATCGCGCATGCGCATGGTCTTTTTGACGGCTGCTGGCGGCCATCTTGGTGATGGACGCCGGCAGAGAGAGGAGGGGATGTTCACCCGGCGGGATAAGGTATGCCGCCGGGGTCCCCGGGGTCCCCTCCTCTCTCCTGACACTGTCGGGCTCTCGGTCCGTGACCGAGTGCTCGACATTTCATAAGGGGTGACACCAATATGACTGTCAGTCATATTGGTGTCACCCCTCCAATGGTGGCACCCACTCCCCGCATAGCTGCACCCCCGCATCCCCCTTGTGACACCACTGTACTCACCCAATTCTCTGAGACGGCAGTGCTCCCTCCAGCCTCCTCATGTCCTATGCACAGTGTATTGGACATGATGACTCAGGGACCTTAGACTACTGCGGTGGAGTATAACTTTTTTTTTGTTACTCTAGGCAAAAACGAGCAGTTAACCCTTGCAGGATGGGGGTAGCTCCACTGCATGTGTTAACAAAATTTGTTCCTGGAGTTCTTTAATATTAATGAATTTTAGCATGGTCGGGTGGTGAGGGAAAAACAACATTGTTTCACTATAAAACTAAATCTAAACAGAACATGATAATGTAACAGAAAAAAATGCATTGTGATTCATATTCTAGATATTAGTACTGTACATAAAGTGTGTAAATCATTGTTCTTATAAAAAAAAGGTGTATGCTGCATAATAAATCATACATGTTAAATAATATACTGTATGATAATATATATATAGCGCTGCACAAACTGTTGGCGCTATATAAATCCTGTATAATAATAATAATGCAAAGTGTTTCATATTAGAGTTGATGTTGGGCGCCAGTTACTGTAGTCTTTTTATTGCCTGCTATTTGCCAACAGTGTAGAGCCACTCTGCAGCCGGGAAAGATCCCAACAATATTGTTGGGATCCACCGAGCTAGAGCCAGAGCCAGCTGTGCCTGCCTCCTCCCCTGTCTATCCCTCCAATGAGCAATGGAGGTATTAAGAGGGGAGGGGGACAATCCCTGCGAGGAGCAGTGACTGACAGCACTTTTCTCTGCAGAGAGAAGACCATGAGCTGAGCAATCAGTAGTTCGTAATCGCTTAATTCTCGAGCTATAGAGCTGGCATGTGACAACTGCAGTGTCACAGATTGGCTCTAAGTATTGGTAAAAGTATATTTTACTCTCCCAAAACTTATCCTTTAAATTGCAGTGGCTCTCTCTTTACTAAATGTGGTACTTGACCATTTTAGAACAGTGAATGATACCTTCGTCTGTGGGCAATGAATCCTTCTCACAATGTCCAGTAGGCAACTTGTACCAAGCTCCCCTGGGACATTCTTCAGCAAGAAGATCCTTTTCCAGTACAGCCTCCTTCAGAAATCCATTCCAGCAGAGAGCTTAAGTCCTTGGGCTCCTGGCACATGACCCAGGCTAAGGCAAGACCCAAGTAAAGAGACACTCTAAATACACATCTTACCTAGCCAGAGCCCAGGGGAAGAGAGGACACTGTGGAATGTTCACTCAAATATTTATTATCTTCACAAACCATACTGCACTTGAACAGCCCCTTTAGGAATGGGGGTCAGGTTAAATACATACTCATAACTCAGGGTTGACCTTCTCACTCTGCTTACTGGAATGTTCCTCATAGTAACAGGCAAAATAAAAACAAATAGCTCTGGCTGGTTACAGCCTAACAACACACACTAAATTTGGTTAAGGACACAACTATAGGGCAGTGGTCCCTACAAAATTAATATATTATAAATAAAATTGATATGTTATGTCCGCTATTCATGTGTCTCTAGTAATTAATACCTAATGGATTTGGACTGATGATGGGAATTCCTAAGTGAAGGATCTGTGATAACAGGGAACAAAATTAAGGAAACTCAGAAAAATAATGCTTATTATCTAAAATTGAACCACTGTTATTAAAAACAGTTTACATATGGGAGGAAGGATACGTAAATATTATGTTATGTTAGATAAGATTCTTTGATGGCAAAATTAAGGACTGGGTTTTTAGAGTTTTGTATTTTGTGAGATTGGTTGAATCGACTAAGTAACTAATGTTATTTATGTAAAAGATGGATATGTTAAAACTACAATAAAGATTAAGAAGATTTAAAAAGATTGGTTGAATCGACTAAGTAACTAATGTTATTTATGTAAAAGATGGATATGTTAAAGCTACAATAAAGATTAAGAAGATTTAAAAAAAAAACAAACAGTGTACATAAGTTAGATGCAAGTGCACATTTTAGGCTAGAGTTAACCTTTAGCTGTAGAGGAGGGTTTCATGCGTAGACTTGCAGTGTAACTAGGGATGCGCGGATGGCGTGCATGTCAGGGGCAGACTTACGGGTTTTTGCTTTTCAGCAGGTGCCCATGTGTATTGGGACTTGTCTGTACCTTCCTTAACTGACAGCTAAGATTTTTTAGTGCATTTTAAGAATGAGCTTTGCATTTGGATTGAACATGAGGCAGTTTGGCAACTGGGCTAAATTCTGCACGTATGCCGTTCACCCGAACCTCTGGCTGATGTAGCCGGAAGTATTAGCTGGAAGTATATACATACATATCATGCCTGATGTGAACAGTAAAACTATAAAATACAAAGTCTGTAATGTGTAATAAAAATTGGACTGAATGTAAAATCTATAGGATGAAGTTTATAAAACATGTACAGGAGGGCAGGACCCAGCAGCTAAATGGACCATTATGAGTGAACTGATATTATTCTTCTATAATTTTTGTATGATTTCATTCATGTCATTAGGGTGAACAGTTTTTAATGTGAATATACAATAGGATTCTCTTGGTCCTAATCTGCTAAAACTGTTGTACTTTAGAAGCTTTCATCTCTTATATGGGTGTAACACTTAGTAGGGTGTCTGATAATTTGTCAATGTTTTGAGACCCTATCTGTATAAAATCCTGTTTTGATACTACATCTATGTAGACCGATTTTGTTTTTTACAGTATACATATACATGTATGTGGTATATTTAACGTAGGCAACAATGACACTCCAGCAAGTAGATTAGGTAATCTGTGTCTCAAGGCAGAGGGAAAGTATTCGTATATGATTCGAGTGTGCTTGTAGACATACAATCTTTCACTCTATTGAGATTGCATGTAAAGCATCTGGAATGATTTCTTCTATAACTTCCTATCATGATGTTGTCTTCCTATCATGATGTTGATCCTTTTGTCTAGGGGTTTCTCTGTAATACTTTTTTGGTATTAAGCTTACTGGGTGCTAGAATAAATTTTATTGTTATTGCTCATCTGAATGTGCACTTTGGTGTCTTTGATATTGTTGCTTTTAAATATACAGTAGATCCTGTAAAAAGATGTTCCTTTGTCCTTTGAAGTGCTTACAGGGGGCGGAGCTTAGTTTGCCCGGGCAGAAGCGCGGAGATCAGATCACGGAGGAAGAGCATGTCTGCTGCCGACTGCCTGGATGGGAAAGGTAAGTGTTTCCCAGCACTGCAGAGTCAGACAGAGGCCCCAGGGAAATCAGGGATGGTGGGGGTTGTAACAGAGACTGGGGGGAGAGAGAGACAGATCGACGCTGAGAGCTTTTTAGCGTCGGTCTCTCTCATGCTTCCCTCCCTCCCTCCTCTACGCATGGTCGGTCTGTGTCTCACTCTTTCCCCTCTGGGGGGGGGGGTGGAAGAGTGAGAGAAAACGACGGACACTGAGGGGGGGAAGGGGTGGGAAGAGACTGCCTCTGCTTTACCTTAGGTTTTGAGAGAAGCACATGTCCATGTATTCAGGCTAACAGGAGGCTTGCATTGCTTCTTATGAAATATAGCAGAGCATCATCAATGCCTATTACAACCAGTCCATGATTGTAATGAAAAAAAAGTCTATTTTTTTTAGTTGTTTACGGTCAGGAAATTACAGGTAATGGATATGAAAAGTCACTTCTGACTTTGGGTACAATAAACAATGAAGTATCATAAAAATTGTAACAGCAATAATGCTTATTTCAGTCCAAATCTGATAGTGTATATTCACTTAGCACTGCCTGTTTATTAAAACATTCCATCCTGGTCACTAAAGGGTTATAATCTCATTCTCTTCTAACAATATGGACGTTTCCCACATGCTGAGAGAGTCATTTAAATATAATGTTTAACAAAATCCTTATTTTTTATATTATACATAAAGCTGCAGCTCATTAACCCAAACTGAGAAGTCTATTACATACATTAAGAGTTTGTTCACACCACAAAGCAGTGCGTTTCCGGTCCGATTCTGCCGGAATGCACTGCCCGCATTTTTAGCTTGGCAGGAGGGGGCGTGGCGGGCCATTGAAGTGAATGCCACCGTAGCCAGAAAATGCAATTGTGCCTGCAATGCGTTCCGTGCGGTGCGTTCAAAATAGTGCTTGCCGCATTTTGAACGCACCACACGGAATGCACTGCATACACAATGTGCCTTGCGATCCCGTGCGGGCGGCCTGCATTGCGGCCGGACGGCGTGGCTACGGTGCCATTCACTTCAAAGGCCCACCACGCCCTCTAAAGCCCGGCAAAAAAGTGAGTTGGTCGCAATGAGGGCAGTGCATTCTGGCCAGAAACGGAATGCACTGCTTATTGTGGGAACTAACCCTAAGCCCTGCGTCCAGTAGACATGTGCGATTCAATTTGGAAAAATTTGTTTTTCGGACGAAATTCGTTAGCAGTAGTCTGTACGCATTTTCGTTTGTTGACGAATTTTCATTGCAGCAAAGTGACATTTAAAAAACAAAATGTAAACGAACGATACGAACATGAAATGGAAATTAACATTCGTACAGACTACCGCTAACTAATTTCCTCCGAATCCCGAAAAGCGAAATAACGCAAAATCCGAATCAAAACAAAATGAAAATAAACAAATTTCTTGCTGGTGCACATGTCTAGTGGCCAGCGGGTAATGTGATTGTGGGGGGACATTAGAGTGTAAGCTCCTCTGTACAGAGACTGATGTGACTGTGGGGGAGGGGACATTAGAGTGTAAGCTCCTCTGTACAGAGACTGATGTGACTGTGGGTGGACATTATAGTGTAAGCTACTCTGTACAGAGACTGATGTGACTGAGGGGGGACATTAGAGTGTAAGCTCCTCTGTACAGAGACTGATGTGACTGTGGGGGAGGGGACATTAGAGTGTAAGCTCCTCTGTACAGAGACTTATGTGACTGGGGGAGGGGACATTAGAGTGTCAGCTCCTCTGTACAGAGACTGATGTGACTGTGGGGGAGGGGACATTAGAGTGTAAGCTCCTCTGTACAGAGACTGATGTGACTGTGGGGGGACATTAGAGTGTCAGCTCCTCTGTACAGACTGATGTGACTGTGGGGGGGGGCATTAGAGTGTAAGCTCATCTATACAGAGACTGATGTGACTGTGGGGGGACATTAGAGTGTAAACTCCTATGTACAGAGACAGATGGGCCTGGTGCTGCAACAACTAATCGACTAAGTTGATTAAAATCGATGATGGAAAACGTTGACAACATTTTCCATCATCGATTAGTTGGCTTTCGATTAGTTGCCCCTGTTCGCGGCTCCACACGTGCCGCACCTCCTCTCCGCCTCTCCCAGCTCTAAACTCTCTCCCGCCGCGGCCTGCTAAGACGCTGCCCGCCTAGATGATCACTTTGTTGCAGGGAGACTGCAGCGTGGGGGAACAGCAGCTGCACAGTCCACAGATCTCGAAAGAAAGTAAAGTTGCTTGAAGAGTGTACCATCATTCCCCTGATTGCCCTGATCACCATATTTTTGTACATGAATAGATATAGACTTTTCTACATGAATAAGTGTGGATTGTTGTACATTAACAAAAAATATGACCTACCCCGAAAATAAGACCTAGTGTGTTTTTTTGAGCCAAAAAAAATATAAGACAGTGTTTTATTTTCGGGGGAAACACGGTATATATGTATGTATGATGATAACAGTGTAACTGGCTCAGTGTGGCGGCGGCGGGGGGGTGTAACCGCCCAGCCCAAAGCCGTGTAAGGGGCCCCAGAATTTCTGATGGCTGCCATGTCCATAAACATACAAGGCTGTTCTGTTAATTGCTCTTCTATAGACATGTGGTTCTCACTTGTGTTGTTGTAAAGAGCTGGCAACTTTAGGCATTGCACCATCCCACCTGTTTATTTAGCATCTTCTCAGCTAGTCCCTGGCCATACTACCAATCAGCACCAATATTTAAGTTGTGCTTAGACTAGAACTCTTTGCTTAAGCCAATAGGTAGCAGACAACCCAGTGTCTATAGCGACCCTTGTGTCACCCTATGACTCTACAGTATTGTCTATCCCTCCAGTTATCGACTTCGACTCCCTATTTAATCATGTTTTCTGATGCCTGTCCAAAAATTCAGCTGATTGTGTACTTCACACTGGTTCTTTCCCTGGCCAGATGTGATCTGCATGACTGTGTCTGAGAGTCACACCTTAAAAGCTGTAAACAGCAAAGCCCATCTCACTGGGGAGTACCAGGAGGCTCCTTAGACTCTGTGCCTTGGTTCATAGCTCCTCCAAACCTGCAGTCAACACAGTGGGTCCACATTTCCCAGCCCTACCTGAAAGTTGTAGCAATGATCACTGAAGAAGCCGCTGTGTATTTTGGCTGTCCCTACCTTTCTTGCAGTTACCTGCCCTTTTTCTCAGCTCCAGCAACACTGACACTTCTGAAATAGAACAGGCTCGAGTCATAGGGTCGTTTTAGTATTTATTGTCCAGTAGTTAACTAGTTAACAGGAGAGAGGGTTAGAGTTACAGGATACCCAAAAGAACACATTGGAGGACAGTGTCTTCACTAGTTGCAACAGCAATAGCAACAGGTCCTAAGAGAGTGACCAAAAACAGTTTCTTGCAACATAGAGCAGTCAGGATAGCTCTATGACTCTGTGAGAGTAGGCAAAGTGCTTGTAGTGCACCAACTGGCTTCATCTCTTCTGTATAGTACCTGAGTCAAGGATGCGGAATCTCTCTTACAGGGTCCAGATGGCAGCTCTCACCAGC
The DNA here is from genome assembly GCF_000935625.1 of Nanorana parkeri. Lineage (NCBI taxonomy): Eukaryota > Metazoa > Chordata > Amphibia > Anura > Dicroglossidae > Nanorana > Nanorana parkeri. The sequence continues at coordinate 470,402 of NW_017306962.1, read as the reverse complement.
TCCTCTGCGACTACTCAGTAAGCAGATCCATCCACCAGCCCAGATTCCTTCGGGTTTCTTTTCAGTAGCATCTTAGGCTTGAGCCCTCA
>NW_017306962.1:457182-466263 GCF_000935625.1 Nanorana parkeri | reverse complement strand
CGGGAGAGAATCAGCGGTGCCAACAAAGCCAGCGCTAGAGGAAGCGAGGCGGCACCGGAAGGAGCAGAGCCGCATAAGCCAATGCTTCCTCTATAGCGACGGCTCCTGTCACAGGCGGAGTGATACCAAATGCACTCCGCCTCTGAGGAATCGATAGTGAAAGCGTGCTTCGCTCATTCTGGCCAACGATTGGTTACCAAATTGCTCTTGGAAAGGTACGGCACCCCTGATTGCCCTGATCACCATATTTTTGTACATGAATAGATATAGACTTTTCTACATGAATAAGTGTGGATTGTTGTACATTAACAAAAAATATGACCTACCCCGAAAATAAGACCTAGTGTGTTTTTTTGAGCCAAAAAAAATATAAGACAGTGTTTTATTTTCGGGGGAAACACGGTATATATGTATGTATGATGATAACAGTGTAACTGGCTCAGTGTGGCGGCGGCGGGGGGGTGTAACCGCCCAGCCCAAAGCCGTGTAAGGGGCCCCAGAATTTCTGATGGCTGCCATGTCCATAAACATACAAGGCTGTTCTGTTAATTGCTCTTCTATAGACATGTGGTTCTCACTTGTGTTGTTGTAAAGAGCTGGCAACTTTAGGCATTGCACCATCCCACCTGTTTATTTAGCATCTTCTCAGCTAGTCCCTGGCCATACTACCAATCAGCACCAATATTTAAGTTGTGCTTAGACTAGAACTCTTTGCTTAAGCCAATAGGTAGCAGACAACCCAGTGTCTATAGCGACCCTTGTGTCACCCTATGACTCTACAGTATTGTCTATCCCTCCAGTTATCGACTTCGACTCCCTATTTAATCATGTTTTCTGATGCCTGTCCAAAAATTCAGCTGATTGTGTACTTCACACTGGTTCTTTCCCTGGCCAGATGTGATCTGCATGACTGTGTCTGAGAGTCACACCTTAAAAGCTGTAAACAGCAAAGCCCATCTCACTGGGGAGTACCAGGAGGCTCCTTAGACTCTGTGCCTTGGTTCATAGCTCCTCCAAACCTGCAGTCAACACAGTGGGTCCACATTTCCCAGCCCTACCTGAAAGTTGTAGCAATGATCACTGAAGAAGCCGCTGTGTATTTTGGCTGTCCCTACCTTTCTTGCAGTTACCTGCCCTTTTTCTCAGCTCCAGCAACACTGACACTTCTGAAATAGAACAGGCTCGAGTCATAGGGTCGTTTTAGTATTTATTGTCCAGTAGTTAACTAGTTAACAGGAGAGAGGGTTAGAGTTACAGGATACCCAAAAGAACACATTGGAGGACAGTGTCTTCACTAGTTGCAACAGCAATAGCAACAGGTCCTAAGAGAGTGACCAAAAACAGTTTCTTGCAACATAGAGCAGTCAGGATAGCTCTATGACTCTGTGAGAGTAGGCAAAGTGCTTGTAGTGCACCAACTGGCTTCATCTCTTCTGTATAGTACCTGAGTCAAGGATGCGGAATCTCTCTTACAGGGTCCAGATGGCAGCTCTCACCAGCTCCTCTGCGACTACTCAGTAAGCAGATCCATCCACCAGCCCAGATTCCTTCGGGTTTCTTTTCAGTAGCATCTTAGGCTTCTGAGCCCTCAGCACCTGCCATATGCTGAGGCCCAGGCCAAATTTTTTGCAAACACACAGACCTCCTCCCAGGAAGAAGGCCCTGGGAGAGAGAGTTCTGGAAAGGTGTTCCCAAATATGTATGCATCACTTTCCCCTAGCCATACCTCTGAGTCAACCTGCTCAGGGATTAATCAGAGTCAGATGCATATTCATAATCTGGCAATTTATCCTCCCACACTGTATGCTGGAGCCCATGCCAGCAACAGGAGAAAACAATCAAGTTTAGAGAAAATCTGAAGAACACAGAATAATCAACCTCCAGACTAATTACAGTCCAGAAATAAACACACTAAATTTAGTAGAGACACAACTACAAGTGGCAGGGGCGCTACACAGTGATTCATTGATCCAGAAAAAGTATACTGGCTGCATATTTGTATCAGGTAGGAAAGCAATAATGATAGGTTCTCTTTAAAGTTACAGCTTCCTTCAGCAGCTCCATGCACATTGTGAAAATAAAACAATGATGTGAAATTAGAGTCAACATTCCAACTGATTTATATACAGAATTTCAATGGACTGAACATAGCTGAAGAGATAGATTCTATCCTGCTGTCCTTACAAACCCATGATGTCCTCAGATCTGCTATAGTTCTAAATAGTAACGTGTCTAGTATCTAGGCCAGGGGCGCCCACAATTTTTAGTCTGGAGATCTACTTTTCAAATGACGAGCTCAATGAGATCTACCAACGAAAGAACACCTGCATTCAGGGGCGGGAGGAGGCGTGGCAGTGTATTGCAGTCAACCGGCCCTCTCTTCTCTCTCTCCTCGCACTCTCTCCTCCTCTTTCTCCCCTGTTTCTATCTGCTGTCTCTTCTCTCTCTCTCTCTCTTCTGTCTCTCTCCTGTCTCTCTCCTGTCTCTCTTTTCTTACCTCCACTGCAGCAGCTTCCAAAGTCTCCTCTCCTCTCTCCTTCCTATCTGCGGCATCTGACACATTCAGTCGCACGAGCAACGCGTGAAGACAGGACACAGGTCAGTGAGCCGATCGGGATCTACCAGTTTTCGCTTTGCAATCTACTGGTAGATCGCGATCTACCTAATAGGCACCCCTGGTCTAGGCACTGACCGGTGACTGTCATTTGGAAAATTCTAACCTGGCCAGATGTGTCTTTGTAAATACATACATAGATACCGCTTTGCAAAATATTTAGCAATTGGGATTTTCTTATTATGAACCCCTTGGCTAACCTCCAACCACTTTCCCTTTAACAAAATAGGGCACCATACAACAAACACTGGTACATAACAAGGTGGATAGACAGAGCTTGCAGTACCATATATACTTGTAAGTACATTATGCCACTGATGTATCCCTGATGCATTTTGCCTCCCTTAAAAATGTATAAAATATATTAAATTGCAACTTGAAATTAACCTTGTCTGTGCCACACCAAACTTAGTAAACCTATTTTTAAAATAGTACCTCTAACAAATACCTCAGAAGATCCACGGTAATCATGGGACAAGGAAGTGTCTGAGTAGAGCCTGTCCCTTCTGAATGGCAGTGGCCTGGAGCATAGCCTTGCTGTGCTATTCTACCTACTATCACAAGCAGACCAGAATAATGTATTGCTATAGCCTCTTACAGACCTCCAACACTGCTGCTGTGACTTATACAGCCTACATGTTGATGTGATTGGTGCAACCTAATCCTGCCTTCCCAAACTCTGCCAACTTTACAATGTAGTCAGAGTTCACTACTGTACATTGATTTCCTATTTTACACTTTCCTGTTATCTGGCTTTTATTTAGGCATACTTTACGTTGAGATTAATGGCAGTATTGTCACAGCTGACACTGTCATGTGCTACAAAGAGATGATGCTGGAAGGCCCTATCAAATGTTTGCTATGGAGCACCATGATCCTGTTACGCTTCTGATGGCTGACATTATTATTAGTTCAATGTAAGTTTATATTGTGATTGAGATCTGGTGTGCACTGCTCTGACTGGGTAACTAAGGCTAGTCATTAACACCTGCCTGTTGTCTGAAGCACTGCAACCTTTACTAAAAAGAGAGACAGATTGGCCAGGTTGTATGTCAATTTTCCATTAAGCTGAAAAAATATAGTTTGCAATAATGTTGGAAGCACTGAATTTTGTCACCGAGGTGGAGCCTGGATCAATTAATCCTTGCCTGAGCAGACAACAGGAGAGGACTCGGCTGGAGGGGCAAAGCGTCATTTGTTGCCCTGACTGATGTTGATACGATTTGTTGGCCTGGTGGCAGTGAGTGGATATACTTCTCCATTTAGACATCATTTAGAGCAGGCTCCTCAAATAGCTACCTGCTCCCCACTCAGACCTGGATTCACAGCATCTAACAGAGCAAAGTCATCAAGTACCATTTCTTTTTTCGTCACTGAGATGTTATGTGGCTGAAAGCTGAGAGCTTGAAAAGCTGAAAGATGCGAAAAGCTGTGACAAAATAAACAATGTCCTTTAGGAACACCTACCAGTTACTGTGCCACCAATTACTATGGCACCACTGGCGGAACTGCCAGGGTTGCAGCCTGTTCGGGGGGGCCAGAAGAGGAAGCAGAGGGCCCGCAGCTCCCTCATACACCCCCCCTCCCAGATAGTGCTGCTCCCTCCCCCGCCGCTCTACCACCCGCAGCAGTAGAATGTACAGGCGACTTTGCAGGGATGGTGAGGAGGCTGTGAGTGTCACCTGTTTGCCTGGCGGAGCCAGGCGGCACAATCAGCTGTTGGGAGAGGACCCTCTGGCCGCCGAGATGAAGTAAGTGCTGCAGGAGTCAGGTAAGCCTGGTGTTGGTAAAGGCTAGATGGGGAAGGGGGGGTGTTTGAAACTGGTGGTATTATAATCTACAGAATGTATTGCTGAGACTTGTAGTCCTGCATAGCTGGTGGTATTCTGCATTGCTGTATAACGATTATACAGCAATGCAGAATACCGGCAACTATGCAGGACTACAAGTCCCAGCATTACTTTATTTTAGTAAGTAAGCCCAATACTGGGTATAACATAAATAGAGAGGAATTTATCAAAACTGGAGCAGACAGTATCTGGAGCAGTTGCCTATGGCAACCAATCAGCATCGACCTTTTATTTTCAAACCTTAACTGAACAAAGTGATGAGAGAAGCTGATTGGTTACCATTACCAACTGCTCCAGATACCTCTGCGTCAGTTTTGATAAATTCCCCTCATACTGTTTATTTAATACATAAAGAAAATAGTAGGGCTGGTAATGATTAAAATTTTTGTGTTCGATTAATCAAATTTTTTTTAATTGATTAATTTCGATTAATTATAATGCACATACAGATCCAACTACATTGGCCTTTACACATAAAGCACAGCAATGAAGTCATACAATGAACTAGGATCACACTAATCCAGCACGTTATTAATCTCACGTGGGGCAACTCAGAATAATAACGTGCTGGATTAGTGTGATCCTAGTTCATTGTATGACTTCATTGCTGTGCTGTATGTGTATAGGCCAATGCCTTGGCTGGCGCTCGTGCAGAGAGTTTAAAAAAAAAATAAATCGAGAAATTAATCGTTAATTGGCACAGCCCTAGAAAATAGGTATCAAAATCTTTTTTTTTTGCTGGTGGGGGGCCCTAATAGTTTCTTGCATCGGGGCCCAGAGGTTTCTAGTTACGCCTCTGTATGGCACCACGGCAAACTTTCCATGGTACACTTTCTTAAGCCCACAGAAGTCTTTCCCTACCATGAAAGGGCTAGTATGTTTGCTCCCTAGGCCAAATGTTCACAGTCCGCCGATGGCCAGCAGACTGATTGGGACAGGATCGAGCCATTTACATTGTGGCCAGCCTAACCCTCAGATTGCAAACAGATTATTATTTACTCCATGTACTTCTGCCAGACAGCTGCTATCAGTAGATTTGCACATCATGTCAAATTATTTGTTATTTTTACATTTTGCTTGTACTGCTTTACAAAACCTTTTCTAATCCAAGAAGACATTTTAATTAACCAGGGTCTTGACAGTTGCCTCGTCATGTTAAATAAACAGATTTCCAGGTAACAGAACCAAATCCAATGTTTATGCTAAAAATGATTTTGTTTCTTCCTTTTAGAGGCAGTTTTTTGCAGACAGGAAGGGTTAGTATGCGCTGTATCCTCTTCCTTGCTGTGTCCTGTTCTGTATTCCATTCGTAGCAGATCTACCTTCAGACAGAGAAATGAAATGCGTACCAGTTAAGAAAAAGGGGGAGGGGAAGGTGGAAACATCAACTGGTGTTCTATGGGAAATGAACTGACAATTTCAGGACTGCTTGATTCTGTTAATTAAAAAAGGAGTGGGGAGCAGAGGAAGAAAGATGGAGACTTGAATGTATCTTTACTAGCAGCGTGTGTGCAGGCTACTTTATTATTTTGTAAGATGCACTATTGTGCTTCTCCGCACAATCTGATGCCAGTTTACCTGGACATAAATAGTGATTCCGGAAAGTAAGAAAGGACACCTGCAAGATGGATGGCAGGAAATGGAACAAGACAGTAATGAGTGGTGTATGTAAGCGATGAGAGTGCCGATCAGTCAGGGGACATGCTGGGCTCTTTCTGTGTAGGGTTCAGCTGCTATTAGAAAAAACTATTTTAAGTTAGCAGGTGTTGAGCATCTTTTAGCAGTTTTAAAACACCAATTTTCAGCTTAGTGCTGCACTTTGTACACCTCGGGGGGAGCCCATAACATCTCCGAGCCTGCTGGAGGCAAACAAGTGGTAGGGAATTAATAAATGCTATATTACAGCAGGTGGTAGGTAAAGGTGCGGCCAGGTGTTATTATTCTAGGTAGTACAGTCTAAAGTGGAAGGAAAGAAACGCCTGACATTTAAAAAGACTGACGTTTGTCCTCCCAGAGCCTGCTGGTTTATTCAATAGATGACCCTGATTGATTGATGGATGTTTAATTGAACAGAAAAAACACAAAACCATGAAAATTACCCTTTTTTCCAGTGATGCCAATCTAGTCTTTCCATGCCCCTTCAGTAAATGGCATAGACTGTACAAAATAGGTTTTATTTCTATAATCAAGGATGTTTTAAGAAAAACTCCCGGCATATGAAATCTTAGTAGTGCTACCCCTGTGTACTGCAAGGGTTAAGTGCTCATTTTGTCTAGGGAGCTAAAGTAACAGTTTTACTCACCTTAATCTCGGACCCAGCTGACTGCTAGATTTGTCTCTGCAGCCTCTTGCTCAGGCAGTCAAAGGTCCTTTAAGTCATCACATCCAATACAGTGTATTGGACATGAGCACGCTGAGGGATACTCCGTTGCCGGAGCGGAGAATGAGCGAGGCTGCAGGTACCAGTCTAGCAGGCAGCTGGGTCTGAGATTCAGGTGAGTGTAACACTGTTATTTTAGCTCTCTAGACAAAATGAGCACTTAAAGGAGAACTATGAGGTGAGTGATTTTCACTCATCCTCATAATTAGAGCCGACGTGTGACAATGAAACTGTCACACGTCAACTCTATAGATTGGGAAGTGAGTGAACACATACCGTCGCTCGCTCACTTTCCGAACATCTACCTGCAGACAGCAGTGTCAGTCAGTCAACGATCACCACAGGGATTCACCTCCCCTCTATGATCCTCCGGCGCTGACTGGAGGAACGGACTGGGGAGGGGGCAGGCACAGCTGGCTTTGCCAGTAGATAGGCAGAGTCTGCTGTCAATCAGCCAGCTGGGTGGATCTCGACAGTATTGCCAGGATCTGTCCCGGCTGCGGTGCTCTCAGTATATAGCAAGCTGCAGCTCGCTATACAATGAAATTTGGGTCACATGAGGAGGTTAGTATATGTCCTCCCATGACCCTAAAGAGAACTATGGGATAAAAAGGTTACCCCATAGTTCTCTTTTAACCATTTCGGCACAGGGGTAGCCCTACTGCAAGGGTTACATTTTTATATGCCTAGAGTTCTTTATGATATACTATATATATATATGTGTCAGGGGTATGCAGGATGTTTTGCTGAACCAGCTTTACATGCCTTGGGAAGAGATTAAAAATAATAAGAATACACTGGGTACAAACTGGAGCCCTCATACAAAAGATAACATACTGCTTAATTTCATTAGACACTTGGGTGATTGTTTTCATTGTACACCTTGTTCTATTAGTAATTATTTCTAAAAATGATGTCACAATTACTGCTTAGAACCAAAAGTTTGTTTCTTAAATATTGGAAAACACAAACCCCTCCTCTAATTAAAGAATGATAGTTTAACATAGAGAGGGTTTGCATTCGAGACAAAGTGTATCCCTTAAAAAAGATAAACTTTTTAAAATCTTAAAGGAGCAGTTAAACAAAACTCTTGCATAATGTCAAATCTTCAGTATGCTTTATTTAACTAATCAGTGTCTAATCAGTAACTAATACCATTTCTTCTGGTAAATGGTGTCAGAACATCCCCAGAACAGTTATCTCTTTTCTTCTTCCCTTCTATCCCCATATATATATATATATTAGTCCTGCCTTGTACAGTATATATTCCCCTAATGTACTGTATTAGTTTTATCAATGCATTCACAATAATAGAAAACTCCTTTTTTGCATTTCCCCTCATTTAAAAAAAATATCCCACCTGACAGTTGTAAATTGAACAATTGTTCCTTTTAGTGAATTTCCCCTCTAATCCTGGTAACTGTAAAATGTAAGATTGCATGATAACAACCGTGCTGTTATGTGAGTATTTTATTGAAAATAAACCCAACTAAGCCTTAAACGGATAAATAAGTTACCTCCTAGAAACCACACCGATGGCCACAGTGCATAAGTGCTCCCACCACCACTTCAATGGTACAGGCTCTGATGAGCGTGCTACTTCAAGGGATTCTGTGAATGTGTAAAATATTCTTTTATTTTTAATAGAATCATCACAGCAGAGCACTAGGTTCATGTGCCTTTTTGTTATTTTGTTGTCTTTTAATAAATGTTCAGCAATAAGGAGGCTGCAAGACATATTACTTAAAGGGTACTTCAGTCTCTATCTTATGAGGTGACTGTGTTTGTACCAGTACTTTGATTATCTCATAGAGGGATAAAAACATCAGGGGGCATATTTTGAGCGCTGAGATGTGTAGTTTTATGTTGTGCAACATTGTAGATTTCCCCTCACTTTGCTATCTTAGGGACTTTGATTAGCAGACAAAAAAGCCAATCGCAGAGAGGCTTTAATCCTTTCCTACTTAATCTGGTTACGGAATGGTAAAACCAAACAAAATTTCAAACAATATTTATCAAGTGTATGAAAGCATTAAAAAATGTTTTGATGAGAATTTCATATGATTTCTAACCGTGTATTCCCAGCGTAGGTTTTAGCAGCAGCTTCACTGTAAAATTGCAAAAGGGCAGTTGTAGTTTTTAACAGCTTGTAAAGAGGTACAATACAATACAAAAAAGAAATAAATATATGTCCATATAAATTGTTTTAAACTAAAACATTAATATATATATATATA
>NW_017306962.1:437892-456898 GCF_000935625.1 Nanorana parkeri | reverse complement strand
TATATGCACTGTAGTGCTGAACACTAAATTAGCTTTCAATGTCTGCAGAAAGACATTAACATGGGATGTTTAGTGGACTGCTGTTCTTTTTGTTAAAGATTGTTTAATGCTGATGGACTTTTTCTGTTTTCCCGTTCTTCAAGATATATAAAAGCATAATCAACCACTACTTTTATTCTTAACATGCTAAGAATAGAAACTAAAAGGAACTTCAAAGTTGTCTGCCAGAACAACTGTGTTTGGAAAGCATTCGGTTTATGCATGCTATGTCCTTATCCTTAACCACTTCACCTCATGTACCTTTATATTCCTTATGGACCAGAACAATGTTTACATTACCACTATGGACTTTTATGGACCAGTTTATTCTGTTATACCTTAGTCATTACTTAAGATAGCAAAGCAAAGTACATACACTGCTGTTAGGGGACAAACTATGCTTTCTTTTGGCAATATTGTCTTATAAAAATTATTTTACTTTCTATGTAATCTACGCACAAAAACATGTAAAGAAAATACATTTTTTTTTTCAATTTTACCAGTGTGTGTTTAAAAACAGTAGTTTTACTGTAAATTTGATGTATACACTTCATTCTGATGTTTCTACTTTAAAAACAAAACAAAAAATATAATAATTATTTTAAAAAAAAGAAAAAAATCAGCAGAAAAATAAAAATTGAGGGGGAGAAGGGGAGGAATTGGTTATTTAGGGTTGATTAGGGTTAGCTAAGGGTCAATCATAGGTTAAATAGGAATATATTTTATTAAAATTACATTTATAACATTTATTTATTTTTTATTTGTAAGAATTCTTTAACTCAGGGCTGGATAGATCCCAGAATCCAGTTAGCCAATGCTCCCTAAAAATTACAGGTGGCAACTTTTGAGGTTTTTTTCTCTAGTTGTTGTCAATGGAGCTGGCTCCTAAAAAATCCTGCTGGTTTCTGGACCAGACAGACTGGCTCCTGAATACCATATTAAATTGTCCACCCCTGCACTGATATTATACAGTATGCAGATCAAAGGTCACACCTCTACATATTAATGAATAAATAAATGAAATGTAACAATACATTGTTACACTATTACACAATAACAATTGCAGACTTACTGCAAGAATCATTTTAAATAGGAGTGGCTGAATTTTAACAAGAAAAGAGCTGAACGTAGTAAATGCATTCTAGAAGCCTTGTTGACGTTTTATAGGAAGTATCTCCTAAAAAAAATCACAGGTGGTTTTAAGGAATCCTGTGTGAGAGGCTGCCATAGATGACCTTCTATGAAAATGCTTCTAGTTTCTGAATCAGTTACCCGAAATAAGCATGCAGTGAGTAAAGTCAGAGTTAAGTTAAAACTTCTAATCTACATAAATGTTCTGGGTCTGTGATTCAAAGGCTATTAGTCCCCATTCACACTTTTATTAAGGGTAGCCTCACAAATTCCTCCATAAGAACTGCAGCAGCCGCTCACAGCCATTTGCATGTAAATCGGACATGCATCAATTACGTATAGATGATCGCAAGCTGTTTGGGTCCAGGGGCGTTCATCTGCAGGTAATCGCTGCTTGTCCAGTGATTGCAAACAGCCACAAACGTGTGCGGGTGCTGTAAGCTGTCATTGCTTTGTATAGTGCTTCCCCCTGTTCACATGAATCTCATAGAGACATTTGTGAGGCTGTCCCAAACGCAAGTATGAATGGCAGTCAGGTTACTAGCATTTTCTGAAGGAGAGGTCAGTTAATAGCACCCTCCATGTTCCTTTCAAGTCTCCATTTAAAAGTCATCATATTGTTTGGTAATGTGTAAAATAAGCACTGCTTACTAATTCTTCTATCATTTACACATATTCCTTCCAATAAGGGGAGGCAGCACAGAGTCCCCTTTAAAAAGATCATTATTGATCATCATCTACCTTCCCTTTTAGTACTGATGTCTAGTGCTAAGTACCTGTGCTCTGAGTTGCTAAATCACATATTTAGATCCCTAATGCAACAACAAAAAAATCAATTCCAGTTTCATTGAAAATAAGGAAAACCACATTGCTATTGTTGTCCATATTTATTTTAAATTTTCTAAGCAAAACAAAAACAGTACGTGGCTCATTTCAGAAGTCTGTAGCTGCAAAGTAACCGAAAATGTTGCCATTAAACTAGTGTATGTTCTGGACCTGATCAAGAATTTGGACCGCATTGAGGTTCCGTACTTATATCTGCCGCCTGGCCTGATTCAATACAGAGTGTACACTCAGAGAGAAGAATTCACGCTGAGACAGAGAGTTCAGAGTAAGATACTTCTGCTTTATTGTTCCGCTTTAACATAGTCTTATATAGGCAGCTGAACGTGTATGTTTAAACGTAGCATTGCAAAAAGCATTTTAGCTTATATATTCTAGCTTATAATTGGTTAGATCCATTCATGTATAACTCCCTTCCAGGATGTTTGTGTCTTTGTCTTGGGTATTGTCCTGAAAAGGAGGCGCCATCTTGGTTTCTTGTATTTCTTACACGGTGGGGGGATTTGCTTAAGCAGCCATTTTGAGTAAGGTAAACAAGCAAATAGCAAAATAACATATATATTACAATTCATCTATTGAGATAGGCATTTTGTCATAATCATACTTAACCACATCCATTACAGTCCCCCCTAAAATGAATATTTAAAATTATGATTTTTCCTGTCCCTTACCCTATCACCTGGCACACCCCGGAACTCTTCTCTTAACATGTATAGGGGCCATGCGAGGGGCTAATCCACCTCTGGTCCTGACATGTTGGTGTGAGCGGTCAGGTGGTCTCTGTCCCTACTCTTACTAATCTAAGGTGTTTGTGGTATTATATTTGGGGAGACACAGATTGTAATGGGGAATATGGTTTCTCGTCTTCATTCAGGTAGGTGTCCTATTCTACCTGTATCATGGTTGGGGTCAAGGTACTTTCATCAACCACCTTGGTCATCAACTTTCTGGCATAGGGGATTACACAGCAAACTACCCGTCTGATAATGGCCAGAACAATGAGAATCACCACACCTACTTGGGCTAATGCTTTCTGCCAGCCTGTCATCCAATTAAAATATTGGTCCCACGGATCTGTGATACCTGAATTCTTCTTTAGTTCCACTGACAGGTTTTCTAGTTTCTTAATGGCTAGGGTAACTTTACCATTTGGGCCAGTTTTGTCTGGGATGTAAGTGCAGCAGGTGCTGGTCTTATCTATCATGGTCCAAACCCCTACTTTCTCTGCCAACACCATATCCAGAGCCATCCGGTTCTGGAAAGTCATTTGGGAGGTGGCTTCCAACTGTTCTGCTATTCCCTTAAGTGCATCCCTAGTGTAGTTGACGAACCTCTGTTGGTTATAATAGATGAAATTTATCCAATCTACGTTCTTATTGATAGTGATTATTGGTATCAGGGACTCAAAACCGGCTTTTACTTGGTCTCTGGCTTTAAACTCGTCAGGGACCCCCCTTGGGACTCCAATGGCATCTATATACACATGAGGATCAAAGCTTCCTGGAGGGGCTTCCCGTTTCCTCCTGCCACTAGACACTGGAGCAGGGCGTGCATTAGGCCTTCTCTGTTAAGATGTGGAGAGGCATAATAGCCTTTGCAAGAGCACACTCTCCTCTCCGTAGCCTGTTGTATACCACTTTGCTCTGTTGGAATACTGAGGGCAGGTGATTATTTTACAAGGGTGAAAGTTGTATGTGGCCACATGTGTGTTGGAGGAATTGTACCAAAAAGTGACTAGCCCAGCTCTCTGAGTAATAGCAACCTGTCGTGCTTCAGCAGAACTGAGTATTAAAAGGATATAAAGGATCATGGTTCGTTCCCCTCGGGCTCAGAGACCTTCTTGCAGTGGGAGGCGTGTATCCACGAGTTCTTCCTGGCCACCTCTACTGATGTGGCGGTTGTTAGGAGGACCAGCTTGTGTGTTCCTGTATCTAACTCAGGATCTGGAATGGAAGAAAACACTTGAACATGGATTCGGGTTAATTCTCGTGACAACGTGGTTACATAATTAGTTAACACATCATATTGTAGTTGCAATTGCTGTGGAAAATAACAACCAAGTCTGGGGGATGAACCAAACAGGATTTCATAAGGGGACAGAGAGTGTTCTCCCCTTAGTGTGTATCTGACACTGAATAGAGCAATGGGCAGACTATCTGGCCAACTCATTCCTGTTTCCTGGGACATTTTACACATCCTAGACTTTATTGTGCCATTTAATTTCTCGACTTTCCCACTGCTCTGGGGATTGTACGGAGTGTGAAAGGCTAGTGTGACCCCTAGAGCTGTCCATATTTCTTTAGTTACTGAGGCTGTGAAAGCCGGCCCCTGATCACTCTCTATAACCTCTGGGACACCGTATCTGCACACTATTTCTGTTAAGAGTCTCTTGGCAGTGGTCTTCGTCGTCATGTTGGTGATGGGATAGGCTTCAGGCCAGCCGGAGAACATGTCGACGATCACCAATGCATATTCATATCGGCCACTCTTTGGCATTTGGATGTGATCGATTTGTATCCTCTGAACTAGTTGAACTATGTGTTTAAAATGTGTTTTTACATATTCTATTGTGTAATTTGGCAGCATTGTCACCTAGAACTCTGGGGGACCGTGAGGGTCCAGAAAGACAGTAGTTTTACAGGAAAGGAGCTGGCTTTTCAGGTCTTTCAAGATTTTATGGAATATAGCTGGGATCTTGGACCCTGGAGATTTCTAAGGGAGTTATTCACAGAGGAGCCGAAGGATCCAGCTGTAGCTTCAGCTGATCCTTTGGCTCTCTTTGGCCGCTGGGGCCCTTCGCTTCAGTCGAACCGAAGGGCTGCGGTAGGGGCTATTCACCATAGCCCCTACAGCAGCCAAAGGTGGCCGAATGGCTCAGCCGAGCCAAAGGCATATGCTTCGGCTTCACTGAGTCGAAGTGACAGCCGAAATGGGGCCAACGGCCTACAGAAGGCCGGCCTTTCGCCCCCACAAACAGCTGGGCGTGGTCAGTCATGATCTCACGGCTGGCTCCGCCCAGTTGTAATGACAGATCAGCGTTCCCAAATGACCTGAATTTTTAAAATAATCTTTATTTTTTCATTTTAGTATTTATTTAGCTGTTAAAAATATTTTTTTAACCTTTTTGTTTTCTACTTTTTTCACTACTTTCTATTCTGCTCGGTACCACGGAGCTTTCTTCGGAATTGCAAGATTGGGAAAATTTACATCGCTGGATGAACTGATCAACACTGGAATTACATTGTGGGACTTTATTTTAACCAGTTGCCGTCTGCACTTTGTAAAAACACAGGTGGGCGGTGGACTCTTCCCAGCGGGTGGACATACATGTATGTGATTTTTTTTTCTGCTTGCATGCGACCCCTAGCAAAACATCCGCTGAGAATGACAAGAAAGACTTATAAATCACATGAGAGATTTGATCCTACTTAATCAAAAACACCTGAAGAGTTAAAAGTCTGGGAGGAAAACTCCTCACATGTGGTGCTTCCCACAGTCCAGTGCCGTCCTAAACTGTCATTGATAATTAGATCATTCATTATTATCATTTTTAATTAGATCATTCATTATTATCATTCTTAATTAGATCATTCAATTGGAAGAATTACATTTACTGTGTTTTCTTTTAACTAGGTTAGATGATTTCCAGGCACTGATGAGCGATACAAATAAATAGATCCACCACCATAATCATCAATGACAACTACACCCCACTTTCACTGCTCCAGAAGAACAGTAATAGCTCTTCTGAAACTATTTTGTGCAGTGCTAAATAGTAATAGCTCTAGTGGATCAAATCAAGCAAGATTGATACCACTGCACTTTCAGAGTGTCTATCTGCTATTGTCTATAGTGTGATCAGATTTGTCATCATTTTAAATAATAGAGAATGCAACAACATGGGTAGAATCTCCCTTGCACACCCCTTGCATCAGAAGCAGTGAGACAAAAGCCAAGGTGGTGATATGTTACTCCCCTTGGAGTCAACAAGCTATTTAAGATTCCCAGAAGTGGCTCAGCAGATCAGTCTTTATCTATAACTGAATTGATGTTTACATGACCGGCTCTTAGCTATTAAATGTTATCATTTTAAAGGGTCATTACACCCAGACTTCATTATTCAGTTATTGACCGAAATTGGAAAATGAATTCACTTTGCAGTTTCTTGTATCTCTCGGGGTCTCTTTTGGTGAGATCTCTGTAATTGGGATCCTGGGTCTGTGTCAGAGCACAATGAAAACCAGACAAGCAAAAGGTGCTAGTTAAAATATTTATTAAGAATAGTGTCCACAGGAGTAAGCAGAGTCTTAAACCTGAACAAGCCAGAGACAGGAGCCAGAGTGGGTAGTCGTCCAAGCCAGGTCAGGAACACAGAGATCAGCGTCATCAGGAACAAGCCAGGAGCAGGAGCCAGGAAATCAGCGTTGTCAGGAACAAGCCAGGAGCAGGAGCCAGGAAATCAGTGTTGTCAGGAGCAAGCCAGGAGCCAGAGGAGAACGTCATCCAGGATCGGGTCATACACAGAATCAGGATACTCAGAGCAGCAGGAAAGCACTAGCAGGAAGGCCACGCAAGGGCAAGGTCAGACTGGACTGAGTGGTATATATATATATATGGTGAGTGGGGTGACATCATCACCATCAGATCAGGTGAGTGAAATGGCAGCCAAGCCAGCATGCTGCAAACCAGTAAAGTCAGGGTGGAACCCTGACAGTCTGCACATCTGCTGTGGACATTATGAAGGGTTCCCTTGCTGGATTTTATTTATTTATTTTATGTGAAGGAGAATGCAACAAGAGAAGTTGGAACTTACAAAGGTGGGCAGGAACCCCCAAACCTCCCAGGTGGATTTGGGAATTATAGCATGGAGAACTCACTGTTGGAGCATCGAAGACATATAAGAAGCCAAGGGCTGACTCAACACATGAGATTCCACCTATAACTTAAATATCAATTAGGGATGTTCAGATACCAGTTCAGATACCAGTGCCGATACTTGGCATTTTCACAAAAACTAGCAGGGTTGCAGCGGTTGCAGCTGGGACCTGACTATGGAGCTCCACCACTGTCCTGAAATCATTAGTCTGTATTGTTTTAGAAAAACTCTCACATGACAATAAACAAAAAAGTATCAGTACTTGTATCTGTGAGTAATCGGACAAGTATCAGTACTTGTACTTGAAAAAATGGTATTGGTGCATCCCTTATATATATTTATATTTAAAAAATCATACACGAAAACAGGAATGCACAAATTCCAGGAGCTCCGTATGCTCCTTACAAATGACAGCTGCCTCCTAACTTTTGATTTTTTCTCTAGTCTAGTCTTGGAGCTGGAAAAGTATCTGTACATGTACTTGTACTTGTACCGAGTACGGTACTTGGTATCTGAACATCCCTACTTCTGGTGATCCATTGTTTCCACTTTTTCTGCTTTCGTTGATGGTCGACAGGGTAAAATTTTCCTGCTGCCACCATCATTTTTCATATTCATCAGTTAGGCTGCTTCATCCTCATGGATATTTTTGTGGTGCAGTACAGGTGAACAAAAGCAAAAATGAAATGCACGCATCAATTTACTGTTTTACTCATGCTTCTAATTTTAACAAAATCACCAGTGGAAGGTAAAGCATGTGGAACATACACTAATGCTATCTGGCAGCTGATTTTTTTAAATCAACCCAAACTCTGCTTGATAAGATGCAGAGAGCAATGAGGTATTGCAGGAGACAACCAAGAAGGCAGATCATTATAAAAATAACAGCGCTTTACTAGTTAATTCTCAACAACACCTCCAGGTATATGAAATATTCATTCTTAACAACACCTACAGATTTCTTATGAAAAACACGACCCTTTCTCTCATTTATTGTAATGCAGAAGTGCTGTGTGACCAGCTTATTATAAGATGCAGAACCCCTTCTTAATGCATATGCTGTTCACTGATTGCACCCTCAGTCTCTAGAATTAAAAGCAACTGCACATTAAAGTACAATTATGCACTAAATATATAAAAACACATAATGCTGAATCTCTAGTACAGCTAAATACCTGTCTTCAATACTATTAATATCCATATTCTTTAGCAATATCTACCTCTAATGCTGTCATCTGAGGCTTTATGTCATCCCTTACTGCCAGCAGGTGATGATGCTGTAGCACCCTTTCCCAAATCAGTGTTTACCATCACCACGACATTAGCCACCATTGATGTCTCTGCTGGCTGGGACTACAACATGACGTGGTGATGTTACAGATACATGGGCTTTCAGCAAAGCTTAGCTGCAAGCTCGCCACTTAGTGGTATACCACACCTAGCCCCTCCCTATTCCTACCCGGCACTGTCTATTTTACTGCCATTGAAATTGCGTTGGACAGCATTAGCTGAAGAAATCATGGCAAGCTTATGTTTATCAGCGGAGGGGGTTACAGAGACTAATTTAGGTAAAACATAATTTTTTTTGAATTCTTTACCCACATTTTCCATATTTTCAATCTCTCCATATACAAAGTATCTCTTCTTTCCCCAAATGAACACATCTTTCTATAAGCGACACATCAACAGATTTCTTTTTTATAAAGACCACACCACACCTGCTCTTTCCACATACTTTGATCTTCCTTTTTCTATTCATCCTCTAAAGTAATACCTAATTATTTTCTTCACTTTATAACATGAATATTGCAGAAAGAGCAGACCTGATGGCGAACTATTCCCTAAGCATGATCGACTACTGCCCCATTAGGTCCACTCTGCCACTGATTGACAGCAGGCAGTGGGAGGATTCCATAACCAACAGGTACATGAATCTGGGGCAAGCACCAACATTTGTCATGTGAATGTACAAAAGAATTCTAAAGAGTGTCAGAGACTCTCTTTATGAACTCTAGGGATTGATCATTGAACTCCAGGCACATGTAGCCCCCATCTGTGAGGTGGCTACTAGACATTTAGTGATTGCCAGGGCTGTAGTCAGCTGAAGAGTTTCCTTAGGCCTCCAGTAAGGAGGAGGCCTGTGTTGTTTGCCAGATGAGGAGAACCAAACAAGCTGATGTCTGCTGGAGGTGCCTGAAACATAGAGGGCCTCAGGAACATGGCTGGTGTCTCTCCTGCTAAGGATCTGTACTCATCTCCTGCTCATCTGTTACTCCAATTGCTATTTGCTGTACTACAAGTGGTTCTACACTGAGATTCTAACCAAGTCTGGTGAGTCTGGAGTCTATGTCTGTTACACCCTGGATGTCTAGGATCCCCATACCCTCTCTCCCCATCATGAAGATGTTTAATAAAAGCTATTCAGCATTGCATTACTGGAGTGGACATCAGCTTTGTGGGCAGTAGAAGAGGGCGGTTGAATGCTAGTGGGGCAGCTGAAGATCAAACCCCTAGACAGACTAGTGATGACCCGGGTTTTTCCAGCAGCTCCTTCGGCGGTGAGCGCTACACACATATAAAAAAACTGTCCTGTTATATATGAAAACATATTTTTAAAGTGAAATTAAATACACCTCCTCTTATTCTCTCACTGACACTGCCATCTTTACTCAGTCTTCTTTTTGATTGGCTGGGCCAGAATGATGTTACTCCCACGTATGCGCACAATATTTCATTCAGCCGGGCTCTGTGGTATGCAAAGAATGTAAACTGCTCAGTGTATATTCTATAGAAGATTGCAAATAGCAGATCCTGACAATATTGTTGGGATGCTTCATGGCTGCAGCGTCTATTCATTCATTGCTAGGACACTTGACTGGCTGCATAGCATAATTGAAAAATGTGAAATCTGCGCTTATGGAAGGGTTAAGTGTTAAAGCTGCTGCGCTATAGTTTTTAACGACAATGAAATAATTGTTTGCTATAAAGCTGTTGGCTGTGCAGCTAACAGCATCCTAGAAACCAATGACACTGTGCAGCTGACAGCATCCTAGAAACCAATGGCAATGTGCAGTTTTTAAAGGGACCATGCCGCCAGAAAATTGTCAGAAATGCTACATTGAATTGTCCCCAAGAAAGGTAAGCAGTACAGGACATTTTTCTTTATCGGGAGAACCAGGAGATTGCTGATATCACATGATCAGCATATCAGGAACAGCAGCGGGCCTCCTTATCAGTTCAGAGGTAAAATGCCAAAGCCTGGAATGGGCAGGGATTGTTTTTTTATTAGAACATAACACAGGCAATGTTTTCACACAGCTCTGATTGGGAAATGGGAAATATATATAAGAAGAACATGTATTCATGCATGGTCCATTCTCAGAACCTGGTAAAAAATGCTGCTGATTTGATAATAAGGACCGAGCAGGAAATGAATCATGTTTTTCTGCACTACAGACAGAGGCACATTTGGTATGTTGTTGCTGTAAGGAAACTGTCAAAGTGGAGTTTCACTTTCAGTATAAACATCATTCTTGCAATGATTATTAATCATAACCTAATAGCTACTCCGTCACAAACACATAATCTTCATAAACCCATCATAAATTAATTGCTTTTCACTGATTTTATGTTGTATTTACCATGTGAATCATTTACATTTAGTATTGAATTATGTAATGTTTACAAGAACAGCAGTCCTGTAGCTGCCGTAGACGTGAAAAGATAGGACATTATTATTCTCTTCTGTCATCAGAGATTTCATTATTTGTATTCATCACTCATGTGTATAATTTAATGGAGTAAAGACAACATAATTAAACCAAGGTTAGTTATTGCTTTATTTTTCTGTACCGTAAATACACAATAAAATCCTATGGCCATAATTTATTTTATTTGGGAAGCTTGGTATGTCAGCCTCTCCTGTTTAACCAATTTACTGCTGATCTTATTTCCCCTAATGTCCTACTAAAAATAATCAAGATCTCAGTGGAAAATGACATGTTTACCTTTTTCCTTTTCTAATAAACATTTCTGAAGCATGAGGGGCAGAAATCCATAGCGACCATTCAGATTGCACTAGTTGTAAAGTGTATGGAAAGTAGGGATGTCCCGATACCGATGCTAGCATCGGAATCGGGCCCGATACAGGGCATTTTGACAAGTACCTGTACTTGTCAAAATGCCCAGATACAAAGCGCCGAAGCTTGCGCTATGTTCTTTTCTTATTATGAATTATGGTTTAACCTATTCATGTTAGCAGGGCAGAATTGAGAGCGCCTCCCACAAGCTGAGCACCGAGACCTCGTGAGGCACGGGAATTAGAGTGAAACTGTGAGTGAGGGAAGCTGGGACGGGGCTGGCTGTAAATCTATTGCTATAGTGTACAGGACGTGTGTAATGTATATGTAGTACATATATACAGCACACACCTCCACGACACTCCAGCAATAGAGTTACAATTCTGCCCTGCTAACATGAATAGGTTAAATCATGATCCATAGTACATAACATGCAGTTGTACTATGGATCATTTAAAGTCACCTGTCCCTTTAAGAAAAAGTATCGGTAATTGGTATCGGCAAGTACATGCGGGGAAGTACTTGTACTTGTACTTGGTCCTGAAAAAGTGGAATCGGGACATCCCTAATGGAAAGCCCAAACTTTTTTGTGTTTTTAATAGAGTAGGCATTTATTTATTTTTTATTTATTACAGGTATTTATATAGCGCCAACAATTTACGCAACACTTTACATAGTTGCACATTCACATCAGTCCCTACCCCCAAGTAGCTTACAATCTAAGGTATTGGTTAAAACCCCGGTCAGTTTATTTTTTGCTACCTTGTTTCCTTATGTGTCCTTATGCAGAGGTTTTCATTTACTTCCTGTCCTCAAGAAACAACAGGAAATGAAGGGAAATCTTTCCAGATTAGACAGAGTTCCAGTCTTAACGAGTTGTTATAGGAACAGGTGTCAACATTGAAGGATTTCCCCTCACCTTTTGCTGCGGTAACAACTCAAAGCGTTTGCATTTCCCATCACTTTCTGTCTCTGTCTGCTGGGACAGAGTATCGTACAATCCATGAATCATGGTTGCCTATATTTGTGAATTTTATGTTGGAGAATAAAAAGGTGTGGAATTTATGATGCTACTAATTCATCAGCCCTATGTTGGTATTATTGCACTTCACCCTAATAATGTGCCTGTGCCTGATTAATAAGAATTAATACTCGCCTAATTCCACTGTCTTGGTCCCTCTCCGATGCTGTTACCGGATCCAGCGCTGCAGGTATGCCTGCACTGCCTGGACCTCAACAGTCCCCTTGTGCTCATCGCTTGCAGACTTTCTTCTCGATCCTGAAAAGACCCCGGTGATGGACAGCCAAATGAATGTGTCCACATGATGCAGGCAGTGATGTGGACACCCAAAGAAGGAACTCAACTCCTGCAAACTGAAGAATATAGAAAACTTGGGACTGAAGCATCACATCATCACAGATTTAGGTGAGTAAAAGGGCCGTTTAGGTTTTTTTCTAGTGATTATTGGAGAAGGTATGGCATAGGAAGCAGGACTATCCCTATAAATACTCTGCTTAATGGGAATTACATGTTGAACCCAGAAGGCTATACAAAGGATCAGAAGAATTAAGGGTGTCCACCAGGTGGATATTGGTTGATTCATGGAGTCGCCACATGGTCAAAATGAAGGTGGGCTTCTCCTTTCAGTATTAATCATCTGAGTCATCTGGTCAGGGCTAGAAAATGATCCAGTTGTTTTAGGGTTGGGTATGACACTTGTTGGTGCTGGTGATGTCAGGCAAGCTGAAGCCAGTGTCAGTTAGGCAATGAGCAGGGACTAAAGATACTATGGGCTGCTGTGCCAAACATACTCTAGCAGCCTTATTCAATAAAAAAACCACATATTCTAAGTATAACTTTAGCTCAAACTTAGTATTGGATCATTTTGACAAGAGTGTGTTTGTTGAGTGTGTGAAATGTGTTTGTTGTCTGTAACACAGTTTGAGAAATCTGACCTCACTATTTGTCTGCTGACCATTGTTACCTCAAGAGAAAGTGATGGCAATCCAAAATGTTATAGTTTTCACAGGAACAGGGGTAGGGTGCATATCTTTCAGTTGGAAACACAAATTCCTGGAAAGCTGTTAGAGGTGGGGTTTCCTCTCATATTGGGGAAATGTTCACTTACTTTGTGTCTCTAATGGACACAAGCAACAATAAAAACCCATTTGTGCTCTATCCAAAACTACAAATAAATAAATACATTAAACTGGAGATACACTTTAAAACTGAACTATGGCCAACTTAAAAATAAATAGTGACTGTAAAAAAAATGAATAGTCCCTCCCCATTTCTCTCAGTTAAAAGCAATTTTTAGGTTGAAGTCAAAGTCAGAGTTGGGCTTTAAAATCAGTCTGGTTTTAGGTAGCCTTGGGTTGGGCAGGTATGAGGTTTCTTTTTGTCAGAATCGGGTGTCTACATATTAAGACATTAAATGTTTAGATGTGTCTCCTGTACTCCTTGCATTGCTTGGACCCAAGTAGCCGTGGTGCTTGCAGTGATAGTCATGGATGGCATGGTGCATATCAAACTTGTAGAAAGTGGAGGTCACCAGCTCTCGAGTAATAGCATTAAATAATTGTGCTTGTTTAATGAAATAAAATGTCACATACATCATATAGCCAACATACATACTAAGTCAGGATATAAATGATACTGACATTGATCAACTGATTGAAAGTGACATATTAATAAAAAAATGCATATGCCAACATTTTACCTTCTTCACCTTTTCATTCCTGCCATACGTATCCACCTACATCGCCAGGCTGCAATTTCTACAAATTCATTTGCTTTAAAGGAATCTATTTCTTGGAAAAAAATATTAGTTGCTATTTCAGTTTCATTCATTAGTTTTTTATTATGCAAGCCTTGACATATTTCCCCCGGATTTGTATTTCATAAAGTGAGCTGCAATACAAACATGTTTTCCTTTTAAATGTTTTATTATAGAAGCAGACCAGACTAACAAATACAAGACACAGTATTAATCAGCAGCACCCAAGTACATCATATTTATGAACTCTGGTACAATTTATCAGTCAAGTCTGTACTTCAAAAATTTGGAGAGATGACAACCCAGAAAAAAAGAGACATAAAGCACTTACGGGCACAGCAGCAATGCGGAATAATAACTGAGGATTCATAGCTTCTTGCAGGCCACTCTAGTGCAGCCAACTCTGGAGGTCTCCATTTGTAAAACTTTTCTTGGTAATTACCAAAAATGGATCAATTGTGGAACAAAAGAAACTGTTCCTCGTTGTTAATAAAGACCCCCGATAAGTGTCCTGTTTGGTCAGAAATTCTACATATTTTCCAGCATAAAATTATTAATAAAAAGCCAGACTTTAGTTTGCAGAGGTTAGTTGTTTGTTTATGGTATATATGAACCCACCTGTCTTCAGAAAGCCATTCTAATGTCAAAAGTGCAACTGAAGAGCTCTAAAAAAAATAAATAAATAAGTTCAATAAGGGTCATCAAACGAAGACAAGGTTCTTTGTTATTGAATGGTGTGGAATACATGAAATATAGGGTCAGGGATTAGGGTTGAGCATGAACATTCACCTAATCTCAAACCAATATGCTTGTTTGGATACCCCTATGTCAAAAAAAGTGTGATAACATGAGAGAGAAGGTAGGTGTATTCAGCAACATTTATTAGCTGTATATCAGCAGTAGAAAGACAAGTGTTCAATAGCAGTCAGAAAACAAGAGTCCATCTCTAAAAAATTCAGATAATAGTTGTTCATTGGTTAATAAGAATAGTTTGGATGCTTATAAAAATGTCATGTGTCCACGCTGATTCATCGCATTGCTAAGCCTCTCGGGTTGCTCTGCACTCTGGTACGTCTCTCTTGTCCCGCTGATACTTTCCTCTCTACCTCGGCGCCATAAGCCTGTTCCTTTTTCACCCCCCCATTTTTTCCCCTCTCTTTTTGTTCTCCCCCTTCCCTCTCTCTTTGTTTTCCTATAGTGTGAAAACTATTTTGCATTCTGTGTATTTATACAGGGGTGATACTTCCCTAAGTCTCTCTGGGTTACTTGAAAGTTACACTTATTTAAGTATTTTGTTCTCTACTGACTGGTGTTATCCTTCCACATCTACGTATTGACTGTTCTGATTTCCCATTTTCGTATTTGTGTGCCCTATTTGCAAATGCTTAAAGAATTGAAAAAAAAAAAAAAGAATAGTTTGGAAATTAGGTGATACCTTTTATTGGCTAACTTACTGTAAAGTATATGCAAAGGCAAATTTTTTTTTAGTAATGGATAGAGTAGGGAAGGGTTAGACCCTCTGTTAAGTCTATATTGCTATCTGTATTCCTGTTAGGGAGATTCACCCTCTCTATTGTACTGGTGACCATTGTTTCCAAGACAAAAAGTGAGGGTAAATACAAAATTTTAGAGTTGTCACTAGGACCAGAGGTGAGGGTAAATCTTCCAATGGTAGATTTTAGCTGACTTTGTGTTGTGTTTCCAGGGCAAGAAGTGAAGAGAAATCTCCCTTACAGGACACAGACTGCAAAAAAATAACCTGGCAAGGATTTTACCCTTCCCTACTTTAGCCAAATTGCAAAACAAATATAGATATATGAATACAGACGTTTACAGAAGTCATTGCAGCTAATGACTCCCGTAAACCTCTTTATTAATAGCAAAAGCAGGCATTAAATCTTGCTAGTTTGTCCACTACTTGAAAAGATACTTATAAACAATACTTTTCAAATATTTTATAAGGATGCTTAGTATGAAGTATGCACTTGATGATGATGGTGTAAATAAAGCTGAACTCACATAAAGGTTCCAACAAACATTCAGTTGTTGTCACTAAGTAAGAAGCAGCACACATATTTGAATTACATGTATTTTTCCATAGAATTAATTAAGATAACATTACCACCCTATGAGGCACAACGTTTGCTCATTATCATTTCCTCTGCATGGCCATTATCATACAGTACGTTCGATGGCCTCTTGTTATTTGCAATCATCTTCAGCTTTAAAACCATAGTGCCCCTCGCAGGATAAGAGTTAGCATGTCAAAAAATCAAATATCAATATCATGCTCTGTTTCAACCTGCCCAGCGTATGAACTTCAAGGGCCTGAGCGGTAATTAGGTGCCTGCAGGCACGGTAAATACAGCACAGCTAGGCTTTTAGCATCAGTATGAGTAGTATACATGTTATGATTGATGTGCATTGTGCTACTAATGCCAATATCAAATTCACTGGTATTGTGTAAGTTATAATTAACCCCTAGTGTGGCCAAAGAGTAAAGAACTAAAAAAAGGATAACAGATTTGGAATATTATTCAAAAATATGAATTTTCATTATACCATTAGCACCATTTTTTTGTAGAGAAGTAGGTCATATAGATATGCATCTGAGGAAAGGTATCATTCCACTGCTTTGAACATTAGCTGGGAATTTAAAAAAATGCAGAAATAGCAAAGACCATGTAAATATGTGGAGAGTTCTGACTACCATGAGACCGT
This sequence comes from Nanorana parkeri, assembly GCF_000935625.1. Taxonomy (NCBI): domain Eukaryota; kingdom Metazoa; phylum Chordata; class Amphibia; order Anura; family Dicroglossidae; genus Nanorana; species Nanorana parkeri. Next base: position 440,432 of record NW_017306962.1, on the reverse strand, counting down.
TTACTGTCCTTCATTCTCCCTCTGTCTCCTCTCCTGCATACTATATGTTATCATGCAGGGGCGTAACTAGAAATCACAGGGCGCCATAGCAAAATTTTGTATGGGGCCCTGTGATTGCTACTTATGCCACTTGCAGAGCCCACCTCATATACCAAACAGCCCACCTGAGAGTGACCCTGCAGAGCCCACCATAGACTCTCTATAGTGGGCTCTGCAGGGTCTCAGATGGGCTGCACTGTCCGCCTCCATGGTCGCCGGGCCCTGCCTCCTCTTACGCCCCGGGCCCCGCCTCCTCTTCTATCGACGGGCCCAGCCTGCTCTTAGGCCGCTGGCCAGTGATGTAAGAGGAGGCGGGGTTGCTCTTAGGCGGCCCCCGCCTCCTCCTTCACTGCGAACGCCGGCCTCTTCTGCCGCAGCTGCTGGCTGTCACTGACACAGCTCTGCAGCGGCTGTGAGGGGAAACGCGCCGCGGCCGCTGCACACATCACTGAAAGGTCAGTGATCTTCACAGCCGCTGCTGAGCTGTGTCAGTGACAGCCAGCACCCTTACATGCCATAGCAACCCAGGCGGCCCACACGGCATCAGAGGGATGCCCTGGCCAAGCCCCCCTGTGCCCAGGCCCCATAGCGGCCACCTGGGTCACTATGGCGATTGTTACGCCACTGTTATCATGCATGTCAAGCACTTTGATGAAAGTGATTCTTCTGCTATCTTCTGCTACTCTTGATTCTGCAAAAAAATTCCTCCTGTGTTCTCTGCCTAATATTGTACACAGCTATACTGCAAAAGACCCCCCCTCATCTTACAAATAAGATGAATCCTTAGCTGCAGCCACCACAGCTGAGGACTGGTAAGCTGCAATACATTACATTTTTGTTCATGGGTTTAGAAACCAGACAAAGATTTAAAAGTAATTAAATAAAAAGAGTTATAGTTCTATCATTTATTCTGTAAAAAAAAAAAAACACACGCTGCTGACCAGTAATCTAAATGAGCCTTCACATACAGCAGATTTCACCACTCCCGTCCTCCCAAATGGTGGGCCATTCTGATCTGAAATGGCTCAGGCACTTCCTGGTAGAGTTGGAGCTTGCTTTTATACATTGATATTGGCCATCACTATTGGAGACAGCTTCACTGGCCAATAAGAATGTGTGAGGCAAGAGGGAGCACACAAATGTCTGCCATGCTAAAGGTGATATAGGCCAAAACTGCACTCCATAAAACATATTGACCAGGTTGGCAATGGAGGGTGCTCGTAGTGACAGAAACGGATTTCCGCTTGTGTGATAGGATCAAACTGGAAGAAGGGTCACCAGAACTCCAAAGATCATTAAATCAGTGTACATTTATTTATATATCATCACATTGGTTAAAAAAACAGCGTTTTGGGGCCATGCAGGGTCCCTTCCTCAAGGTGACACAGTGACTGTGTTGCCTTGAGGAAGGGACCCTGTGTGGCCCCGAAACATTGGCTTTTTTGACCTATGTGATCATAACTAAATACATTTACACTATTTTATCATCTTTGGATTACTTGTGACCCTTCTTCCAGCTTGCCCTACTGAAGCTTGATATAAGAGGGATTGAAAGCTGCCTCTTTGTGCCTGCACTACATACGTGTCAATAGCTTTTTTCCTTTTTTTTTTAACTGAAGAGTCATTTAAGTGTCTTTTTCTTTTTCTAAGACTTATTTTTGTGCTGCAGTTGTATACAACTGCAGTTGTGCTGCAGTTGTATACTTGGTGACAGCTAAATTCGCAGGATGTAACACGGCTGGAATCTGTAACATTGCAGGGGTCCAGCCAAAGTGATGACACAAAATTCAAGCAGTAATCACTGGGAAAAAATATATACAAGTGATCTGCATGTTAGGTGTCGCTGTTACTGCGGATGTCCCCTGCTGTGTGCTAGCTCTTAACACAAGGGTGTCACAAGAAAACTGCGACATGAACATTTCAATTCAGTTTGAAATCACTAGAAATAGAACAGAGTGACAAGAGTGGGAAGTTGTTTTCTTATTTTTCAGTTAGAAATAAAGAATGGTTTTTTTTTAATGTTTTAAAGCAGAACTCCTGCCAAACATTTTCTTAACCCTTGCAGTGGGACTACCCCCACACTGCAAGGGTTAAGGGCTAATTTGTGTCAAGGTGAAAAAATAACAAAGTTATATTCACCCGATCTTCCGAGTGGGCTTGTTACTTTAAAACATGGTCGATAGCTCAGAAAGTACTAAGAACTGTTGGGCAACATAAAACTCTTTGGGTAAGATAAGTGTGCCTTTCAATGCAAAACTATAATGTTTTGGGCCAAATGTATTTATTTTTTAGGTTTCTACAACTCATAACTGGAGTTTCATATCTGGTTTTCATATCTAATGTAAGAAAAATTTGGCTTTTCCCATAATTATTTATTACGTGTTGCAACCCAGTGAAAGGATATCCGAAGATCGAAGGGTTTCCTATAAAGAGAGAATACCAGAAGTTGTTTGACTCTGTACCTCTAAGTGAAACTGTAGAGGGTGAGGAATGAGGGGGGG
>NW_017306962.1:435442-437424 GCF_000935625.1 Nanorana parkeri | reverse complement strand
TGTTCACTTTTTCAAATTTAGCTTGAGCTGCTGATCCATGTAAACAATTGGCTTCTTCCTCAAACCTGATAAGAACAGACAGGTAAGCATGTAAAAAGAAGACTAGAGCCGCAACTTCTGCTTGTATATGAATATGTCTGTGATAACAGCTGATGCACAGCTAGCTCAGCACACTAAGGGCAATTAAGAGGCAACTGAAGAAGTTCTCCATTTTTGCTATACAGAACTGGAAATAGCAATACTAGGGAAGAATTATCTTGGAGGCTAAACAACTTTGCCTAAACGTTTCTGCAGCCCTGGCCAGTGCCAAACCACCTCCGTCAAACCTGACTACACAAGAAAGGAGGGTGGTCACATCCCTGAAGAAAAACAAGAGTATCACCATCCTGCCTGCTGATAAAGAAAGATGCACAGTTGTACTTAATACATCTGACTACGATGATAAGGGGACTGCACTACTGAATGATAACAGCACATATGAAACCCTAAGAAGGGACCCAACCAGTGGGTACAAGAAGTAAGCTATAGATCTACTACAACAGCTGGAAAAGGACAAAGCCATTGATCGGGCTATGTATCATCGCCTCTACCCTGGTGAAGCCCTTACGTGTATATATGGACTTCCGAAGATACACAAGGATGAGACTCCTCTCAGGCCAATTGTCAGCAGCATAAAGTCTGTGACTTATAACGTGGCAAAATACTTAACCAGAGTCCTTGCCCCTTTGCTTGGAAATACACAACACCACATACAGAACTCTCAGAATTTCACAAACAAAATCAAGAACTTAATATTGGGCAGAGAAGAAACATAGGCTGTGCCATGGGATCGCCAGTTTCACCTATTGTGGCGAACCTGTACATGGAGGAAGTAGAAACCAAGGCCATGACCACCTTCAAGGGCATTACACCCAGTCATTGGTTCAGATATGTGGATGGCACTTGGGTTAAGATTCACAAACAATAGTTACAGGCTTTCACTGACCATATCAACGCAGTGGATCATAACATCAAGTTTACGCGGGAAGATATACAAAACAACAAACTGGCTTTTTTTTATTGCTTACTAACAGTAGAAAAGGGAAGGAGGCATGAAATAGAGGTCTACCGAAAACCAACACACACGGACCAGTACCTGCTATTTGATTCCCACCACCCTTTAGACCACAAACTGGGAGTCATCAGTCACCACCGGGCAGAGAAAATTCCCACCAGAACGTAGGCCAAGACTTCAAATTCAAACACCTCAGGGGGCCCCTTAAAACTTGTGGGTATCCAGACTTGGCTTTTGTCAAAACAGAAAGAAGAGGGAAGAATGCCAAGAGTACCAGTGAGAGTGAAAAGCATGACAAACGGAAGAATTTGGTCATCCCATATGTAGCTGGGGTGTCTGAGAAACTCAGAAGGGTTTTTTTTAAAAACATCACATCACTGTCTGCTTTAAGTCCAGCAATACACTGTGGCAACAACTGGTTCACCCAAAAGACCCAATGCCAAAACACAAGATGAACAACATTGTGTATGCAGTCCAGTGCAGTGAGGAGTGCTCAGAATTGTATGTCGGTGAAACAAAACAGCAGCTACATCAGCGTATGGCACAGCATAGAAGAGCAAAACCCTCTGGTCACGATTCAGCACCGTACCTACATCTAAAGGAAAAAGGTCACTCCTTTGAAGACAGTTAAGTACACATCCTGGACAGGGGGGAGGACTGGTTTAAAAGAGGTGTGAAAGAGGCCATTTATGTAAAAATGGAGAAGCCAAGCTTGAATAGAGGTGGTGGTGGGTGAGACATCTATTGTCTTCCACATACAATGCTGTTTTAACACCTCTCTCTGGGCAAGTTAACCTCTTGCCGTCCACCCGTTAAGAAAAAACGGACGGACGGCAGACTCGCATCTCCAGACGGCATTTTTTTCCTGCTCGCGCGCACCGCTTGTTATTTCAGCCGTTGTATGGCGTGAATTTCGGAGCCCCCCCCC
>NW_017306962.1:399252-434507 GCF_000935625.1 Nanorana parkeri | reverse complement strand
GGCGAGTGGTGAGTGGGGGGGGGGGGGGTGGTGGGTTGAGACATCTATTGTCTGCCACATACAATGCTGTTTTAACACCTCTCTCTGGGCAGGTTAACCACTTGCTGACCGAGGCCATTTTTCAGTATTCAGCGCTGTGATACTTGAACTGACGTTTATACCGTCATGCAACACTGTACTGAAACAAATTTTATGCCATTTTTTGGGGACAGATAGAGCTTGCTTTTGGTGGTATTTAAACGATATAACAAAAAAGTATAGAATATTTTTTTTAAACAGTGTTCCCTTTGTTATTTTAGGAAACATTTATTTTTACCCAATTTTTTGGTAAAATATAAAAGGCGGGTCAAGCCTTAAAATTGCACACGCCCGCGAAATCGCAAAAAAACTATCATAGCCAAAATTGGCCATAGGCGTTGCTTTAAAAGATTTTAGCGCTCATCACTTTACTGTTATCAGTGATTGATGGCCCTAAAATTAATGCTCTCACTGCGGCTGTCGCGGCGATATGTAACATTGCGGCGTAATGGGCGCAATCGTCGTTTTTGCGTGTAGGCACACCTAACGCATTTTTGCACATCTATGTGGGGGACTTTAAAAAACTTTTGTGGTTTTTTTTATTTGTGTGTGTGTCGATTTTATTTATTTTGAGAGCAATTTTTTAAAACTTTTTTTTACACTTAACTTTATTGTTATCACATAAGGTGCTAAGAAGTCCTCTATGTAATAACAAATTACAGTGACAGGTCCCCTTTAATGAGACATCAGGGGTCTCTAAGACCCCTAATGTCACCTAGGGACCCGCCAGAGAAGCTGATGAAGCACAGATGTACTTCATCAGCTTCTCTCCGGTTTCTGTACCGGAGAGTGACAGAGGAATGCGGAAGTGATGTGACATTCATCACTTCCTGCATTCAGAGACCAGGAGGAGAGCGGAGGGAGATCTGTACTGATCTCCCTCCGTTCTTAGTGCACAGAACCGCCACATCGTCCGGGATGGATGATGCCCGGGATCGCGGGGACGGCGAGAAGAGGTAAGGGGGGGGGGGTCACCCTGACTTGCATCATACAAGCGATCAGGCGTCTTTACAGATGCCTGACCGATTGTATGTAAACGGCCATCGCTGGCCGTTTAAAATCCTGGCAGTTTCCCGCTCATGCGCGCCCCCTGGCGCGCATGTGCAGACTTCTCTCCCCGCCCCTGGGCACGCACCCGCATCCAGGAGACTCCCGTCCGGCCCTCTTTCAGTGTTCGGCAGACGGGAAGTGGTTTAAACACCTCCTGGACTCCAATTATGCACATGGAATCAACAGCGGGTTGATTAGATTGAACAGATTATGTGGATTGGAGTGAAATTCACCATATTTATTCCCAGGGAGTTTACAAGTCATTCTGAATTGAGAAAGCTGGTCGGATGTCCAGTGAAACGTCTTCAAGAAAAATACAGCAAGTCCAGTTGCCTTGACTTATTTTTTACAGATATTGTACATGAATAGTTATGAGTGAAGCAAGCAAAATTTGGTTCTCTGGACATTTGCCAAACCCAGAGGGAAATTTGCAAACTCATAGTGACGAACCCTATTAAAGTCTATAGGAGCTGAATCTTGTAAATGTTTTGGTCTTTTTCCAGGTTAATTGACAAGCTTTTGTTGAAAAAAAGGGCATGGGCAGCTGAGCACTGCCATGGGGGACATGTACCAATGCAAAAAAAAAATTTAAAATACCATTCAGAGACCACCTTAGTTTGCTAAAGCACTGTGTATTGCAGGAGTAGGCAACCTTGGCCCTCCAGCTGCTGTGGACCTACAAGTCCCATGAGGCATTGCAAGAATCCCATAGGCATGACTCCCGAGGCATGGTAATATTTGTAGCTCTACAACAGCTGGAGTGCCAGGTTTGCCTACCCCTGGTGTATCATACACATAATTGCCATGTTTTTTTTCTTTCAAAAAACATAGTTTTCACTTTTTTTTGAGTGCTTACCTGCATGCACTCCACTGAAGGCTCGTTGTTACTGCTCAGGGACGGTTCCCGGTGGTGACTAATGCAGAACAATCCTGCGCATCGTACTTTCAGTGCATGTGACAATGCAGAAGAGAAATTGTGAGACTGGCAGAACTCTGTCAGCCCCTAACAGGACGTGTCTGGACATGGACTTTTATGGCCAAACCCCCAGGCAATTTTTAATAAAAGCTGTAGATTTATAAAGATTTAAAATTACTTTTGAAATTATATTAACATGTTAAAGCTTATATGCGTTCTTAGTGCTTGTGTTTACATGTACTTTAATTTATATATTTACTACATTATTTTCCCATACTAAGGTTTGTTAATATATATATATATATATATTAATTACCTACAATGCACAGAATTTTTTTTTTCTTGCGATTAGCAGGAGCTGAGCAGTCTAAAAGAAATGCCCTCTAATGACAGGCCATGGTGGAGCTTGGGGAGTGATTAAGTGTGTGTGGGTGAAGCTGTTCCAGAGGGAATTAAGTGGCCCACAAGCTGACACCACTGATTTGATACCCGCCCAGGACTTGGAATGACGATTTATAAGAGCTGACCTGTGGAAGAGAAATAGAATTATGAGAGGGATTTATGCAGTTTTCATTCAATTACACCTCAGGGTCCTGGCTGTACACCTGCATCACAGCATCCATATGCCATCCTCCCCCACACCACACACAAGGCAGCATAATGCGGCATGTACTTGTCAACACTGTTCCTTGGCTTCAGTCAATGCCTTATGAACATTCACCTCTACAGCCACAAGCTGAAAATGATTTTGTTCCTTTTAAAAAATCACTTAATCACTGTCGGGTTTATTCAATAAACAGTGCGGGGAAAAAGTGTAGTAACCCTTAGCAACCAAACAAAATCCATGTTACTGAAGCCGGGCTCGTGTATGATATATTCTGATTGGTTGTTATGCGCATTTAACTTTTCTTCTTCCCTTTTCTTCTAAATATGTATGCATATTTTTGTTGTTCAATATATTTTTTATTAAAGAGTTTTCAGATATAAAAAAACATATCATGTACCAGTATGAGGTGTTTTACACAGATATATGAAAAAAAGAATTCCTGCGCGTCTTACAATAACAAAATCTGCGGGATATACAAAAGTGCATAGAATACCAACTGCGATACTAATATAATGTGACGGTGGTTACAGTAACTGAATCCAAGTAATCCCGGATGCGTAGCCAGAAAAATGTAAGTAAATGACTATCATGGAGGGGGCAACACACAAAGGTCTGAATAGAGGGAAGGGAAGGGAAGGGAAAGGAGGGTAGGGAGGACACAACATTCTCTCCTTACCTCAATTCAGCCAAGCCAGGACCGTCCAACTGACAGTGTCAAGAAACCTCACGAAAAGTCAGAAGAAAAAGTGTCTATCCCAGGAGTCAAAATCGTTGTATATTTAGACACAGTGGGGGGAATTGATCAGAACTGAAGCAGGCAGAATCTCTCTTCAGTTTGTTCAGTTAAGATGTAAAAATTAAAGATAGAAGCCGATTGGTCACCAAGCACAGCTGCTCCAGATTTTGTCTGCTCCACTTTTGATAAATTCCGCTCAGTGTCTTTTCATACAACAGCGTGTGAGACATAATGTGACAAAACTATTTGAGGGAGATGGTGGAGGTCCACCAGACTCTCACAATCACCCTATTTAGCCTCAGTGAAAATTTGTTAAAGCAGTTTATACTGATTCTTGGTAACTTCCAATGGTTTCTGATTAAGGAGGGCGATATAGGGGCTTTTATGAGGTATAAAACCAAATGCCATGTGGATTTTTCTATAGATCTTAGACTCAGAATCAGATCACAGCCAGACAGTCCCACCATATGTGAACAAAAATGCCTTCCCTTTGGCAACCCCTAAAAAAGGAGGAAGGGCATGAAGGCAAAGCCTTAGAGATCCTCTGTCGGACCACTGCATGAGCAGCTTGTAATTGGTCTCAAGTTTTGTGAGACCAATTACAGCAACTGTTTATTTTGCTGTGGCAAATGTAAACAAGTGGCCCCATGGGATTGTCACCCCTGCACCCTCAGTGTGCACCTAGTTATTGGTTTTAATTTATTTGTGGCAATATAGATGCTGTAGGATAAAAGCTTTGGGATGCGTTTTGGTTCTTTCTGGTTTTTCTTTCAGGGTAAGGCTGTCTTGAGTTGCCAGGCAGATGTGTCTTAGGATGCAGCTATAAACTATCAAAAAGCAGAACCTCTTTCAAGCAGCCAGCGGATTGGTGAATAAACTTTTGGGAAAAACAACTATACAATGAGTGAGTCAGCCTCCCTTTCTGCATTCTGTTAGGGGGGCAGCTGTCAGCAATTTCCTCAGGGACATCTGGACACAGATGTTTTTGCCAGTCACTCTCCCCCTTTATCTCCATTTCTCATGGTCAATCTTTATGGGGTAATGTCACCCACTTGGTGGGTGGACAGTATGTATTCTTAGTCTGGTTAAGTTTGGTAGCATGAGTCTTGAAGACTACGTGGTTTTGGTCAGTTTCTAGTTTTCTTGCTTTCAGATATTTGTGTTTTGTTATTTAAGTTTATTGTTAATAAAAGTTTTAACAAATGTAAATCTTAAACCAATAAATGGGATGTTGCCTATATTTGCCAACATAGTATTGCACATGACACCCCGACACCCTACAAAGACCAAATAGAAAACACAGACAGCATTATGAAAATAATGGCCAAGGCACTTTATTGGTTTAAAAATATCATATATATAATTAAACTTTATTAACTCATAAACTTTAATCAATAAATAATACATTAATAATTCCTCAGTCATCATGGCTCAACCAATAATTGACCAAAATCTCATACACCACAAAAAAAATCCCTCCTTGATTCAAGGGTGATAAACCAAATAAAGTGCCTGCGACAAAGGAGGGGGACTTGATTTATATAGGGAGCTCCACATGCTGAAGAAAGAGCCAGGAGAGGCACGAGGAGAGACTCTTCGCACCAAGACATGGGACAGGTAAGCTATGAGTATATTTAAAGGGGTAGCTACCAAAAATGACAACTGCATAACATGAAAAAAGGGGGTAGCGGGGGACTGTGGTAAACCCACAAAGTAAATAAATAGGCACCCCCCACATTACCATTCTGGGTTGTTTATGTATATAATTTACTCAATGGTATTATGTTTTGCATGAAGGTGGCTTATGGGAGGTACAATCCTATGGCTTGAGCCTAAAATGCAGTGCAGTGGAACTGTGGCAATGCCTGTGCTATTGGCGCCCACTGTAACTGTAGATTGTGAACAAAAGAAAGAGCATCCACCTCAATGCACTTAACTATATCCTGGAGTTCTTCCAAGATCTCTCACCACTCTTTCCTCTACCTAATCCTGCACAAAATACTCAACGCTTCTGTTTGTGGGGAAATATGTCATGTTCTCCCATGGGACAGTGCTTGGATCTACTAATCTAGCCAATGCCAAAGTATCTGGTGTCATCTGGTGTCTAGAGCAGAGGTAGTGAATTAAAATTCAAGAGGATCCAATCAATAACATTTTCATTGAGCCAAGGTCCAAATTGCGGTCTGGACAGAACAGTCACTCAGTTTGTGTCTGTACCGTGGTCCGCCATTTAGGCTGCATTCACTCTAGCAGCTGCACTGCAATGCACAGCTGCTGGTGTGTGTTCCAAGGCAGGTTCCCACGTGCTGATTATGGACGTTCCCAGGTCTGCTCCTGCTCTAAATCCTGACACTGTTTGCTGTAGTTCCAGGGGAATGGGGAACCCTGAAGACCCTGATTGGGTGCGGGAAGGGGGGCAAGCAACACGAACAGGACTAATACAGGTGATGTGGGTGGCTGTACAGCTGGCCTGATCACTTGTAGTTGTAGCAGCCGGCTGTGCCTGATGCAATTGATTGCAAGGATGCTAGCCAATGACTGAAGCAGAGGGGGAGGGGGGCTGCTCTGGGTTATGGCTGGTAGTGGATGCACCGGCCTTGGGGGCTGATGTATCCACTGTTGTCCAGCCATAACTAAGCACAGGTCGGTGATTGCGGTCTGGACAAAACTGCCACTCAGTCCGTGTCTGGACTGTGGTCCGCCTATAGTGACCCCTGATGCATTCAAGTACCTTAACTATTAACAAAAATGTAGCTTATTTGTGTATCACCCAGCTGTAGAGCCTCAAATCATCTCTGAATTTGTGCTGACATTCTCCTTTCTGGAGGGTAGAAACTTTTGTTCCCCATGGTCCCTGTGTTGGCTATAAAGTAAAGGGTTATTGGAAAGATCTTGGATATCAATATAAAGCTCCATATACTGTTCATATTCATTGACTCAAATAGTGATGCATGTGGGTCCATTACATCCATTTTGGAAAATAAACTATGCTACCTTTTCTCAGGATTTTTCTCAGGATCTATGAGAGGCTGCTTTATTAGGAGGGTGCTTATATTTGGATTACATACCATATAGATATACTAGTACATTTGTTCCATGCTTTGTATAATAGCACCCTGTCTGTTAGAGTAGGGGTTTCTTTTTAAATGGTTTTAAAAGAGTTTTCTATGTCTATGATGTGTAGTTTACACTGAAATAATAATAAAATGATTATTGTTTAATATACATGTGTAGCATGTGTGGCATTGTGAGGCAATACCACGGTGTTAGGTGGCCTCAAAGTCACCCAGGATTCTCAGCCAGAGGGGCTGAGTGGCTCCAGGAAGACAGTACGTGTACCAGGAGAGAACTGCCTTTTCAGTTCTTTCCAGGTTTTCTGGATCATAGTTGGGATCCTGGAGCCAGGAGATTTCTTAGAGCTCTGGGTGGGATGAAATCTCCATTCCTGGGTCCATGCTTTGGTAGTGACCAGCACCTGATTGTGCACCTGTGTACATCCCTCATGAAGAGTGTGCTGGGATGTGTTCAGGGCCCCACCTGTGAGTCAGGAGAGCTCCACCCTGGAGTCAGTGGAGGCCAGTGCAGCAGGGAGCTGCGGGGTTTGTGAACCATATTGAGAGGATTGGCATGTTATTGCCGTTGTCTGGAGGAACCAGACAGTGGCCCTAAAGATTGAGGCCGGAGCAGCAGTGCTGCAAGAGAGACAGATGTCGGTGAGCCCTTATCTGTTATATGCTACAGCAAGCTATTTATGTTGGATTTCGTGTTATCTACCGTTTTGAAAGCAAATAAACTGCATCTTACTTGCACCTCCGGTATACAGTGGAGTGTCCTTGTTACACATGCTAATGTGGTCTAGATGACAGAGACATGTATTTCATAGTGGAAGTCTAAATATATTACCGATCTTGTGCCTGCAGTAATAATCTAACACCTGATGCTGTCTGTGTCTTCCGGTCCTAATGACACCCATTCACCTAATTCAATAAATTGGTGTTCCCAGGCCAGAAAGTGAGGGAAAATCTCTCCAATGGGATCCCAGACAACAATAAAAACAACAGAATGTCTAACCCTTGCCTTATTTGAAAGTTTGGGTTTAAAGCTGAAATCCGGGCTACACATATATCGTCTACATACAGGTGAAACTCGAATAATTAGAATATCGTGCAAAGTTCATTTATTTCACTAATGCAACTTAAAAGGTGAAACTAATATATGAGATAGACTCATTACATGCAAAGCAAGATAGTTCAAGCCGTGATTTGTCATAATTGTGATGATTATGGCTTACAGCTCATGAAAACCCCAAGAACCCCAAATCCACAACCTCAAAAAAGTAGATTACATGCAATCAATAAAACAAGGATTGTACATAGAACAATATCGGACCTCTGAAAAGTACAAGCATGCATATGTACTCAGTACTTGGTTTGGGCCCCTTTTGCAGAACTTACTGCAATTACTTTTGCATGATATTCTAATTATTCGAGTTTCACCTGTATAAGAGCCATGTGTATTTGAAATTAAATCTTGTAGTCCGCATATTTTCTTTAAAATTGTGCAGTAATCCAGAATGTGCAGGAGGTTCCTAATGCATACGACTAGTCACTGCTGCTCTCTTTCCTTGTGCAGGGTGATTGGTCTTGTATCCACCTCCTGTAGAGAACAGCAAGTTGTCCTAAGTGGGAGGATCTGCTGGGTCCCTCTCACAGCTCTCCTCTCTGCACAGGTTATGCGCAGCTCATGGATGATAGCACTGCTTCTTTGCTTTTGGGTTTACAAAGGCATTTGGTTCACACAGAAAAGGTTTATATGCTTTCTGGCTATTGAGCAATATATTTAAATTAGAGTTTTTGTGCCTGGAGGTCAGCTTTAACATTAAGTCAGAAACAGGCAGATTTGTGGAAACACACATAGGCCTATGCCTAACCTTTCTTTTTTATTATATCGTCACCTTTATTTTATATACGCTTTTAGGAAGAAATGGAAAGTAAAAATTGCATGACATAATTATTTATTTCATACGTGAGGTTATAGTGAGCAGCAAAATGAAAGTGGTTTAAAGCATGGCTACCGTATTTTTCACTCCATAAGACACACTTTTTTCTCCCCAAAAGGGGGGCAAAAATGTCTGTGCGTCTTATGGAGCGAATCCCTATCGCCCGACGCACGGGACATGCAGTTTCGGGCGCCGGGCGAGTAGTTCTTTTGTACATTCAGCCCTGCTCCAGACAAGCAGAGCTAAATGTACAGTGGGAGCCGCCACTCATTTAATACAAGTGATCTAATCGGATCACTTGTATCAAATTGAGCGGCGGTGGCAATCTTGTCCGGGCCCCCCCCGCCGTGATTTTCGGGGTCCCCCGTTCCTCTGGGGGACCCGTGACCATGACATAGGAGCTCACCATAGAGCCCGTAGAGCAGACGAAGAATGTCTGTTCTTCGTCTGCTCTGTGTGATCACTGAGACCGTGGCGCAGTAATCACAGCGCCACCTGTCTCAGCTGTCCCTAACTGCAGCTGTCATGGAACCTTACCCTCCCCGCGTCCTATGGTCAGGTGCACCTTATGGAGCGCAAAATACGGTAATTAAAATCTGGTTTTGAAAAAAAAAATGTTTAAGAAAGTGTGACAAGTAACTCTTATACTTCCCTTTGATTATTTCAGGTTAAAGTAAATCATAGAAGATTACAATGGACTGTGCATACAGCAATAGAGACATAAATCCTCTCACCTTAAATCCTTCCTTGTGTAGCTCATGGAATTTTTTAAGTGAGTAGATGAATATAAACTAGAACAGGCTAAGCCTCTCACTGGTTATGCAGAGCCAGATGGTCACCCTGGGTTGCACAGCCCTCAAATGATCAGTTGTTTCAAAATTGTCACTACATACACACACACACACACACACACACACACCATTACATTATCAGTGTGCATTCTTTAGCTTCCCAGCTTGCGTCCCTCTCTTTTCTCTCTACACCAGCGTCCCTTGCTGTGACAAGTGATTGGAGCTCTCAGGGACAAAGGGGGAGGGCTGGGATCATTCTGCTTTTTTCACTTAAGAAAAAGCTGTAATCAGGACCCGGGGGGCAGAATTGATTAGGTCGCCGCGGCCTTTAAAAGAGAGAAGGGAGGGAGAAAAATCGAATTATTGGACAGGCGCCTTTTAAGAGCTGCAGTTTTAATTTATTTTCTTATATTCAGTCAATAGATTTTTTTTTTTAACAAGTCCCGCAGTTTATAAATTGATTTTGTGCATGGAGAAAAACAAACAAAACCATTTAAATTCTCTGGCTTCACACTCATTTATTTCTTTGGGGTATTTTTCACTTCGTGTACTATTTTAAATCTGTGACATTTATCTAAAAATGCATTACAGGAAGGGCTATCCAGTAAAAGCAAGGACACCCCCTAGACCTGTTCAATATGAATTATTATGACAGTCAATGATTAATAGTGGAAGTGCTGACCTACAGTTAGGCTCTTTAATTTTACTGCAAAACTCAACAAGACAGCACAGTGGGTGGGTTCCTCCAAGCACTGAATATCGTGCCCATTCTTACGTGTTATGGATTTGATCAGCAGTTACTTATCAAAGCAGAAGCTTAAAATATGTCGATGGGCAATCCTGCTGCGTCAATAATTGATTACTGTTATTATGTTGTAAAAGAATGAGGAATTCATTTAGCTTTTTTCTAGCAATGCAATTCGGTGGTAAAGAATACCTCAAATGTAGTATATTGATTTCACAATTACACATTTTGGTCCCATGAGGATTAAATTGTTACCTGCATTCTAGAATTTTATACATATGCAAACAACAACAACACAGTGTTCAGTTCTACTTTACCAAGGACAAGGTCATATATACCGCTGTCTGTTGCTATTCAGAGAGGCTGATTATGATTTGGGCAAAAAAGTTGAAATAACTGTCAAAATGTTGAACAATTTATTCTTTTGAGACTCATATTGCACCAACCCTTTTATTTACCTTGTGAACAATGAATTAATTTTAGTTACAGTAAAAATACAATAAACTGCTGAGAAGTAGTAGTCCTCAACACCAATTATGCGTCTGCACACTGCGGATTTGGCATAGAACCTCCCATTGCAGGACAAGGTCACTATGCAGAAGAAGAGGTTATTTAGTGTTAGGGATTAGATAGTGTTAGGGTCAGGAATTAGATTTTATAGTTTAGCTTTAAAGAAGAACACTGGGCGGAAATGTGATTAATCCTTGCAGTGGGGCTACCCCTGCTCTGTAAGGGTTAACTGCTTATTTTTGCCTAGGGTTCAAAAAAATTATACTCATCTCAGAGCCTCCAGCCTGTCTCCTTCTCTGGCTTCAAACATCAGGTGAGTAAAATTTTTTTTTTTTTGACCCTGTTAAAACTAGCAGTTAAGCCTTGCAGTGTGGGGGTAGTTCCACTGCAAAGGGTTCATAACATTTCTACCCAGTGTTCTTCTTTAAAGCTAAACTATAAACTCTAATTTGTGACCCTAACTGCAAGGGTAAATAACATTTCTGCCCAGTGTTCTTCTTTAAGGGTAAAGGTTATGGTTAGATAAGTGGTCAGTTAAGTATTAATAGTTGGGGTAGGGGTTTTGATGGTTCACTATAGTAATTTGGCTAACATGGAAAGTATTATAGGTGTTATAACATTTATATGCATTTTTTTACCCTATAGGGTAAAGCCAGATGGTCACAACTTGAGGCTAAAGTCCACCTTTAAAAATACAAAACAAAAAAAAGCACATATATTTATATTTTTTTTTTATTTTGGAGCCAGTACAGCATTGCAACTGCAATAGGTGGATTGTGGGTGCAATGCTCTGGCTCCTGCAGACTCTTCCTCCCGTCAGTGTCCCTAGGAGGAAGTATGAAGGGACTACAAGTGCTGTTACGTCCCTGCACGGTGCTTCAGTGGCAGACAGGACTTGAAGTTTCTCCATTCACAGATCTTGTCAAAGATCTGTATATAGATGACACAGCTGTGTGGGCAGAGTGGGCTAGTTTAAAAAAAAAAAAAATAGCAGCAGCCTGTGGGGAGTAGAACCCTATGATTTGTGTAAGTGGGAGGCCAGGGGTGGCAATGTGACCATGTTTCATGTTACATCCTTTACATGGGAGTAACATGAAACATGGTCTAAAAAAGTAAACTTTTATTTTCAATCAATCAAATAATTAACAATTATTTATTCAGCAGAAATACCAATATATGTAATGATATACTGTGAATAAAGCACATCCTTGGCACCAGAAGCTGGCATTGCCCTTTTTAGAAGAAATTACTTCCCGCGGATGTTTTGCACAACTGCCCGCCAGTCTCTGACATTAACTTTATGACATTTTGACCACTCCTCCATACACAATTTCTTCAAATTTCAAGATATTTCTTTTGTATGAAGTGTTCTTTTTACATCCTGCCACGACACTTCAATGGGATTCAAATCAGGGCTTTGACTAGGCTAGTCAATAACCCTTAACCCTTTCGCTGCCAAGCCCTTCGGAACATTTTTCAAATCAGCTGGCCAAGCCATTTTTGAATTTTCTGCAATTTTTTCCTATTGATTTGATTTTCAACTGCTGCGTTGCTAGCGTTTGTAAAATACCCCCCAAACCATATATTTTCTGAAAGCGCAGGCCCGGTAGAATAAAAAGATGGTGATACTAAATTTGTAGGCCCTGCGATAATTGCGCAAATGTTTCTCAAATTAATATTAAACCGATAAAAATACACAATTCAATTGTTAAAACAAACACATCAAAATCAGTATCTGTGCACAAAATACATTATTTTCTGACTAAATCTAAAAGATAAAACTGTATTGAGTTAATAAATAACAAATATTAGCAAATTTGTAATTGCGCCTTTTTGCGAAAAGGTAAAAAATGAAGGTATGCAAAACTGTAAATAATCGACTTATGTAAAAAATTGTTTTGGTGTTTGTGTTGTGATAAATAAAATAGCGGTCATCAGCGGCTTGTGAACCGCTGATGACAGCTATAAATTTAAAGGGGACAGTCTGCTTAACAGTTCTGCTATAAGCTGATGGTTGCTAAAGCGACCATCAGATTATATTAGAACTGTAAATGCCAGGTCCGTACGGCATACTGAGCTGGCCAGCTGGAAGCACTTTTGTAGCTCCGTACGACGTACGTCCTTGGCAGCGAAAGGGTTAAAGTGACATTAAACCCTCAGATTTTTTAACATAAACCAATACTGTAATGTGCGCCTTACT
The DNA here is from genome assembly GCF_000935625.1 of Nanorana parkeri. Classification (NCBI taxonomy): domain Eukaryota; kingdom Metazoa; phylum Chordata; class Amphibia; order Anura; family Dicroglossidae; genus Nanorana; species Nanorana parkeri. The sequence continues at coordinate 421,875 of NW_017306962.1, read as the reverse complement.
GTAATCCATGGTTGTTTCCCTTCTCTTTGCTGCTCTTCCTTTTAAATCCTCATGTTTTCTCATGCTTGGGGAGAACTTCCCTTTTCAGCTCAGGGCCTCTTCCTGTAGTGCTGGCTCAGGTTACAAGCCTATAGAAACGTATACACAGACACCGTGTATCCATTCCTGAGACAAGGCAGTCTGCTGCAAAACAGAAGTTCTGCAGAGCATGAGAACAGATACAGATTTAAAAGGAAGAGCAGCAAAGAGAAGGAAAACAATCATGGATTACAGTAAGGCACACATTACAGTATTGTGTTATGTTACAAAATCTGAGGGTTTAATGTCACTTTAAATTATATTTAGCGATTACTTGTAGGATTTCTTAGTGTGCTTCAGATCATTATAATGTTGAAAGGTCCATTTCCATTTCAACTTTGGGACACATGGCCTAAAATTCTCATCAGTCACATTTTGATATGACACAGAAATCATTCTTGATTCAATGACTGCAAGCTGCCCCAGCCCTGAAGCAGCAAAGCAACCCCAAGTTATAACATTACCTCAACTATGTTTCATAGTTGGCATGAGGCTACTGAATTGCTGTCTTCAGTTTGCATCAAAACGTATCTGCTGTTACTGCGGCCAAACAAATCGTTGGTTCATCAGTCCAAAGCACATCCAGAAGAGCTGGTCTTTGCCTATATGTCAGATTGCAAACTGTATACTTGCCCTAATTGTTTTTTTTTGCATGACAAAGGTTTTTTTCCTGGCACAGTTTCCACAGTTTCCACACGTCAGATGTCAATAGAACACCGAACCCTATATATCCAAGGTTTAAAAAGGGCAGGTTCTCTCACTATTGCTTCAGGACCTATGGATGTCAGGTTAGTTTCTTGAACACTTTCTTTGTGGGGGGGCACAGACAGGTGTGTTGCGATATATCTTAGTGGACTTTTTCAGACACACATAAATTTGCAAGAGAGACAGGTTTTGTTTGTTTGTTGATAGAAACTCGGTTCATACAATGGAAATGGCCAACAATACAGCCCAAACTGGTTTTACACAATAGGGTAGCTAATCCTGTATTGATTTGTATCACAATGGGATGGTGATCATGAATAAGTCACGCCTAGCCTGGTCAAGGCTCAAATCAAATCTTGACTACTGATGGCAATTTATGATACAACGCTGCCACCTAGAGGTGGGAAACTGTATTGCATTTTCCTAAAGGTCTAGGGGCGTAGCTTCCATTGTTTTTAGGCAAGTTTCTCTCAATAAAAAGCCAGTAGCTGAAAGGTAACAAGGGAGTTCACCAGCCCAGCACTTCACAAGACCAGGGCTTCACAGGAGGGGACAGTACGAGGGCGCTTCACAAGACGAGAGGACTTGCTTCAAGACCAGGATACTGCAACGAGAAGCCATTCTTCCTAGGCCAAGTACTGCTCATCACGGAATTTATTGGAGTCTGCAGCCTAAGCTAAGTACATTTTCAGTGTTTCCCCTCCTGTGAAATTATACATGTACTAGAAGATAGTGTAGTGGGTGCATGTGAATGTTTGCAGCAGCCTGTCTTGTTGATGTATTTGTTTTGTTCTAATCGGGAACTCAAAAATGCCAACTCCGATATAGTCTTCCTACAGGAGAGCAAAACAAATGATAAACGCACTCAACAATTCGTCACCAGCTATACAGTAAGGTGCACACGAAATGGGCTTTGAACAGTAAAACAGAAGAAAGGTATCATGGCACACTCACAAACCACCAAAGGTCTGATCTCATTTATTTACAAATTGTTAAAATGACGACTCCAAGGACAGCTTTACTAAACTACCTTATATGTTGAAGTGGGACAGGGACCTGGAGATCACAATCACTCCACAACAATGGGAACTTATTTGGCGAACAGCCGCCAAGACATCGATTTGCTCAATATATAAAGAGAATCAGTATAAAATATTATACCATTGGTACTATACGCCAGATTTACTACACTCTATTTACCCATTGACAACCCCGAATTGTTGGAGATGCGATCGGTCTGTGGGTACCCTGTTCCACATATTTTGGTCCTGTTCAGAACTGCAGTCCTTCTGGAGAATGGTTAAACTCACAATTGAGAATTTAACCGGACAATCATTATTTTTGACACCTCTACATTACTTGCTAGGTTTGCCGTTCTCACACCTCCCGAAGTCTGACAACAAGCTAGTTATGCATGTGTTGACAGCGGCTAGGTGTTTATTATCACTACAATGGAAAAGGAAACAACCCCCATCCAGAACTGACCTTTATGCTCGTATCAAGGATGTACAGGCTATGGAATACCTTACGGCAAGGCTTAATAACACTCTATTGGCACACGAGAAGGTTTGGAACGCCTGGAATAGCAGGGAGGACCAGGTTGGAAGTACATGAACAAATACATAAATCAATAACTAAATAAATTATTGAATAAATAGGGGTCTTAACACAGCCAAGGGTTGATTATGATGAAGTTGGAACCGAAGGAAGGTAGATTAGAAACGTCCTGGTTCAAACCACTACCACGTATGATAATCCCAGAGGAATGTCTTTTCCTACCTCCAACTCTTTTTCTCCTTTCTTTCCCCTTTTTTTTATTTCCTAATATTAAGTTAAGACATGTTAAGATTCATCAGCTAGACAGACATGAGTCTTCATAAATAGTACATTGATATTGCTGATACCCTATTACTTGTCTAGTTAACAAACATAATTTACATCGACAGATTAGCAAAGATAGATGACAGAATTGATGCAATGTCTTGCTTGTACATTTTCAATGTCTCCAGATCCATTAATGGACTTGCACTTTGTATAGATATAAAGATGTATGTCTTGTTTCTTTTGAAAAGAAAAAATGCAAAAGAAATTGTCAATTTAAAAAAAAAAAAGGTCAGGTTATGACTGAATACTTTCTAAGTAGGTTCTAATAATTTCCAACAAATCTGGAACACCTGATGGAGCTCATTATCAGAGCCTCTAAATAGGTGGTGGACAGAGAACAATTACAATTTATCAGCTGTAATCACCAATATGAGCCTATATAGACAATGTAACAACACTGATGACAGCTGTCCTCTGCAGCAAGAGATTTCTGAAAAGCTTCATCTAAACATCATATAGGGAGAACAAACATCAAAGCCAGCAGGTGCAGAAGCATCTCAATTCTCAAAGGTTAAGTTAAGGAGCAAAGATTCCATATTGATGAAACACCTGTCCTAACTGTTTTAGTAATGTTCTTTGGTGCTTTCAGTTTAGCATACTCCTAAAGCTGCCCATACACCTGACGATTATCGTACGATAATCGCGGGTGATCGCGCGATCGTACGATAATTGTAAGGTGTATGGGCAGCATGCAACTGCATTTACTGTACGGTCACACGATTTTCGTATTACGAGCATGATAGAAAACCCGCCGAAAATCTTATGATTTTCGGCGGGTTGGTAGCGCGATCGCAAGACGAAAGTGCACACTGCCCGCTCACCATTGCACTCATCTGCAAGCCCTCCCCTCAGCGATACGATCTGCCTGTCCATGATGGGCATGTCGTACGAACTTTTAATCACCTTACAACCATCGCACAACAAAAGTCGCGTGATGGTTGTAAGGTGTATGGGCAGCTTTAGACTCATTAGGCCTCTAACAGCATATGAAATCTCCATTAACCCCTTCGTGACAGGAGACGTATAGTGTACGTCCCAGCACTTTGTGCCTATATGACTGGCCACGTACACTGTACGTGATGAGTTATATCAGGCTTTGTAATGCTGGTAACAGCTGATTCTCAGCAGTCATTAATGAATGTATTGAGGCATTCATTAATTAAATAAGCTTTTTGTAAAAGCTTCTTCCTTTCATTAATGAAAGAATTAAGCCGTTACATGCAAATACAGGACCGCAATTTGCGATCCTGTATTTGACAGCTGAAAATAGCAGAGAGGTAGCAGTGACTCACCTCTCTGCTATTTGTTTTGACAGCTCGAGAGCCCGATGTTTAGATACATTTCACTCAAAAGATACAATGTATATCTTTTGAGTGAAATGTATCAGTTCTGATCTCTAGGCACAGTCAGACTCCCGCTGCTAGAGATTTTACATTTCATCAACTTTTACATGCTTTTAACCACCAACCTTTTTGTAAGTACAATTTCAGTTGTGTGTTGTACAAATAAATTACGCTTTTACACTATGGAGGCGCTCTGTTTTGTTCTTTGTCTCCCAGATCGATGGTCTTTTTGACCGGTGGGAGCTGCCTCTTGTGTGTTCCAATTAACGTTACAGCTGGCCCGTCTTGCAACCGGAGGCGCCGGTATTGGTGTTTTTCGTTAACAACTGAAGCTGCTCAGAATGGATGGAAGCTCAAGATAATTCCTGTAAAAAGGGGAAGCAAGGATTTTTTAGACCTTGTTCACACCAAATGCAAAGCAGATCTGCATGAGTTTCTGCACACGCTGTGCAGTGGGTTGTGCCGCGTTTTTGCCGCGTTTTTTAATGCGTTCTGGGACGTTTTTGGTAAAAAGTTATTTTAAAGTTTAAAATGGGCTTTCAGTGCATTCCAGGGCGTTTGCATGTGTTTTTGATGTGTTTGCATGCGTTCCAGAGCAGGTCCAGAGCAGGTAAAATAGGGCCTGCTGCAGTTTTTGTACATGCTCTGGACCGGAACGCTGCGATGTGAACTGGAGCTAAAAAATACAGTTGGAATACATTAGACGCAGTTTTGCTCCGGTCTGTAACTCCGGTCTGCTCTGCTCCTGGAACACGCTTGGTGTGAACAAGGCCTAAATCTACAACCAGCCTTCTGAGGAAGATGGGAGTGAGAATTCACTCCTTCCAACAAACAATTAAGTATTTACCAACTGCAGCAGAAAAAGCAGTAATTGGATTTGGATTAAAAGGAAAGATAACACCTGGGTTTCAAAATGAGTCAGTAGGGGATGGAACTGGGGGGAGGATACCTTCGGACATCAGTCCTCTGTAGACAAGCAGCCTTATTAATCAAACATCAATAAAGACAAACATTTCTGGTGCTAATCTAATCTAGGCATTGTCCTTTATGCTATAGTTGATAGCTGTCACTGTAGTGCCAAGAGGCAGGTCTGCCACATAGGTAATTACTGTTTATGGTTGACCATGAATGCTCATAACAATTTGTGTATATGTATTTATGAATGTATGTATGTATGTATGTATGTGTGTGTATGATAGGGCTTTTTAACGTTTGGGGACAGGTCTAATAAGTATATTATATTTTCATTATATTTTCAATACACTTAAAACAATCATTTCATACATTTCTGTATGGCCCACTGAAGCTCTGCCCTGAAGGTGGTGGGTGGGCAGGGAGATATGTTTGCACTAAAGGTGTTGGGTAGGCAAAGATGCAGAGCAGCTGTGTATGTAGAATGATATGCATAGCAGCAGCTTCTCTTGCAGGCGGTAAGCTGGCAGGAGACGTCAAGATCGATAGGCTACCATGGTTAGTAAAAGTTAAAAAAAGTTTTCAAAGTACCATTTATATCTGTCATATTACAGAAGATATATACTCTTACTTTAAAGTGAAGTTCGCCTTTGCCCACAGAGGACAAAGTAACATGTGGAATTAAATGGTGGCCCACCAGCTGCACATATACACCTTCCTTTTAAATTAAAAACAGAGCAACTCCAGTGTAAGTTTGCAACATGGAGCTTACACTGAGAACTTTCTCACTGCCTTAATGTAACCCTTTGGTAACCAATCACCTGTGCGCTCACATGGTAGGAATGGGAATGAGCCACATGATCTCCATACCTAGACATAATTTATTTAATTTACCCATTATGTAATGGACAAAAAGTTTACTATGAGCGTTACAACTGGCCAGTATTTATTAGCTTAATCCAGCATATGCAAATAAACATAAAAACACTATACTAGTGTTTAGAGCATGCATCTTGCTTGAATGTAAATATTAAAATTCAAAGTTCATTTGAAGTAAACCTGTCATGGTTAATAAATAATCTAACTAAAGAAAAACAAACTGTTGTGCCTGCACATACCTTCTTTTATCTCTGTGAGGGTCCTGAGAGTCCCCATCCTGAACCCAGGTTTGTCAATGACTTCTAAAGAAAGGCTTAGATGTGAGGACCCTAAGTATGTGGGTTTATATAGCTCTCAAAGAAAAAAGACATGTGCAGGTATTTCTTGGTACCGGTTATTCCCAACATTTCTAGGTCAAATCTCCTACAGGTCTACTTTAAAATCAAGGTTTTACATCCCCTTTCTAAAATAAAGCAACTCCTTTTACATCATTATGTTGTACCTTTTAAATACTTGCTCCTTCCTGAGATAAAATATATTTTACCTTGATGGTGTAGATAGCTTTTTAAAGACTTGTGGTTTTCCTTCATGTGTGGCTGCATCTGTAAAATTTGATGAGCTAGGATCATGAAGCATGCTAGCAAAGTAGCGCTGTGTACTGTGGTAGCTTAAACATCTCTTCAGTAAAATAAATACTGAAGGGTTGATGAGGCTGCAATTTATGCATATTCCATAAAAACACTCTTAGGCTTCATTATGATTTATTACTATTAATCTTGTTTTGTAAACAAGACATTTGTAAACTGCAATGTTTGTACTCTGTACATCATTTCAGCAGGACCACTGGACAGTGTTAGTGTATACAGTATGTCCATTTTCTCTATGCATGTAATCTATTATACCCACACTCTTATCCCTGTAGCATGGTTGCCATATATTGCTGTTTCTGCAGGAAATTCCCTTCTTTGTCTGTTGGAATGTCCCACCGGTGAGGGGGCAGCATGCACTTCTTTTCTGATCGGTGCTGGTTTTCTGTGAGGGTTGTCAACTATGCTACAGGGACTTCTGAAAGGATAAAAACAGGGCATGTTCTGTAGTGTTTCATTTAGGCTTGTACTCTGTAAGTCCATGAACACTGCCATCTTGAGTCCCTATAAAGAAATATTTGAAAAATTAATTGGATTGTAATATAGCCCAATTAAGAGACCATTACAAAAAAATCAAGTTAGGATATATATTTTTCATGTGATGTGCATTTTAACTGGATAGTCCATGCTGAAATTAAACTAGTATTGTTCATGCTTCACCAGCTTGTCCTTGCTGTAGCAGCACAGAGGTGCATCCGATCCCTTAACTGGCAAACCCAGATTCTTCTCCAGCCCTCTACAGTTAATAGCCCATTTTTTACTATTTTGCTGTAATAATTACATTATCACTGGCATCCTTCACTAGAAACAAGTCTCCTGCCATCTTCAACAGCCAACCAACAGGATAAAGTAAATATGCACACTCCCATAAAAGAAAACCTAAGCACACAGCACTATTTCAGAGCAAATTGTCATGTTTTGTGTAGAGAGGCAGAAGGGTAGGTAGGGTAGGCTGCTGTGGGGTAAGGACTTAGGCCCCATTCACACTGAGCGACATGAAAATCACGCAATTTTCCGCGCGATTTTATATGTGCGATATTGCGCGACATCGCGCAACTTTTTCCTATTCGGCTGTATGCAATCAGGAGCAAAATCGCTCGAAATCCGCAGAAAAAAGGGTCATGTAGGAGTGACAAGCTACAGCGACGAGCTACAAGCGATATTGAGCGGCGAGATGTTAACAGCTCCATTGAAATGGATTGGAGAAGCTACATAGAGCGATATCACGTGGAAATATGAGCGATATCGCGGCAAAAATCGCGCGATAAATCGCTCAGTGTGAATGGGGCCTTAGAGAAATTCAACATCTAACAATTTCTAGGTGAGTTGAAGATGAAGACTACTGCTGCACTGCTCTCAGCATCATTTCTATTCTTCTCAGTATAATTCACTGTAACACTAGGTCACACTGTCAGTGCATTTAATTGCAAATTACTCTGCCAGAATAACTCTTTGTATTTGTATGCAAGGCTACCACTTGTAAATTTGTAGACTATTTCCTTATGTGAATAAACACCAGTGGCTTGCAATTTGTGACTTAATCAGAGACATTATGTTTAATTTTCCCAAACTTTTTCCTGGTTGTCATTTAATCTGTCATAGTTGTGCATCATGCTATTAGTTGAAAGTAGCTGGCATCTCACTTTTTGTAAAGCTTTAATAAAGCAAAGATAAATGTCAGCAAGCAGGGGCGTAACTGGAAATCCCAGGGCCCCATAGCAAAATTTTGTAAGGTTCCCCCCAACAAAACCCCCTGCCCCCATTTTAATAGAAATGTGCTGATCAGCAAGTTTTTGAGCGTTTTTAATTGAGTTTCAGCGCTGAAACAGGACTAAAAACAGCCAAAAATGCTCTTTCAAAAATCGTACGGAAACCACGGTGAAACGATCCGCCCTGGTGTGAATGGCACCTGAATGAGGCCTAACACTTTACTTCAATATTGCCACACCAATGAGAGGCTGAGGAAAGGAGGATTATAAAAAAAATTTGGGAACGCTAAACAGTAAATAAGCGATTTATGTTATAAATGGTTTTTGCGCTGTGTTGGTGTTTGTGTTGTAATTAAATATACGCCTGTATCATTTTATCACAACACAAGGTATCACAACACATGGCAATGAGTTACAAAGCTTTGCCATGCGCTGCCACAGTTAAATTAATGTTTTTTTACAAAAGAAAAAAATCATGCACTGCAATGCGTTCTAACAACGCACTGCAGCGCATGTGCCTGGGGTACACCACAATATGGTGCACGTGTATGCTATGTGTGTGTTGGGGAGGGGGGGTTTGTGTGTTTTTCAAATTATTTACACATTTTTAATTTATTTTTTAATAATTATGTATTATTTTACTGTTGGGGGTTTTGGGGAAATATTAGGGGTCTAAACAGACCCCTGACATTTCCCTTTTGAAATAGAAAAAGATATTGAGGACACAGAGTCCTCAATATCTTTTTCTGCAGCCTCAGCACTCAGTACAGAGGCCTCCCCTTTCATTCACAAACTGCTTGATAGTAAATATCTCACTATCAGCAGATTCTCAATGGGGAAAAGCCTCTGTAATGAGTGCTTCTCCCCATTGAGAAATTCATGAATGAACAGGAAGTGATATAAATCACCTCCTGTTCATTCATAACTGGGGACACATAGTACTATGGGTCCCCAGGTATTTACAAACACTGGAGGGATCAGATGATCACTCCAGTGTTTGTGCTGCACATGGAGGATCGGTAAATATCAATGATACTTACAGATTCTCCGCTCGGCCACGCACACAGCCACTGTCATCCTGAAACTGACAGGAGGACAGCGGCTCCGCTCTCCATCCCGCCTGCCGCTAGATGATCGAGCGGCAGGCAGGGAGGAGAGCGGAGCCGTTGTCCTCATGTCATTTTCAGGACGGCACCGGCTCCTCCGCCGTCCATTTTTTTTCAGCCCATACAAGCGAGGGAGAGGAGTGGGGATCCAGCACCCCTAGTGCCGCAGGCCCCATAGTGCCCACATCGGTCGCTATGGTGGTAGTTCCGCCACTGTCAGTAAGGATGTGGCCTATTTAGGAATGCAGTGGCCTGGTGGCAAGATATTTTGCACTGGAAGATAATATGTGGCAGTATTTACAAGGTGGCGGCCTGTGCAGGGGCACAGGGTGCTTTGAGGTTCTGGGGCCCATTACAAGCAAGGGCTGTCTGTCTGTAATGGGCCCTAGAATCTCACTGACCAGATAATGGTAAGGTATCCTGGTACCTTGGGGAAACCCAGTTCCAGCACAAAGGGTGCAGGTATCAGCATGTTCAGATGAGCTCCTGTTTTAGGAAAAGTAAGCACCAACCACCATTTAACGGAGGCCGTTTTTACACTGATAATCATAAATAATGAGGCCTTCTCCCACAGATCACCAATTATTATGGCAGGCCTGGACAAATCTCAACCAGAACCAGGTGCCAGCAGCCTGCATACAACTACCAGAGTTCAAGTGAACAAGAGCACACCACAGTCTTAGTTAGCTTTTAATTTTTGCACTCATGGTTGTGCTGCTAATGGCAAGTTAAATGCATTCATTGTTATATGATAAGCAGCACAACTATGATTGCAAAAATTGTTTACCTAGTGCATGGAGCATTCCCATGGATGCAAATTATTAGGAACACATTGCAATGGCAGCTATATAGATACATGATGACCTGTACATACAGCCCACTGGGTATGGGTCTCTGGGCAGACAGTGCACCATGCTAAAAGAGAATCAGTGTCAGCAGAAGGTACACAGAAGACTGTGATCACCAGTACAGGCACCTCACTGGGTGTTGGTCTCTAGGCAGTGCATTGGGACACAGAAAGGTGTCCCTGGAAATTGTTGTTGAAATGTTGGTATGGAATTGCCCAGCTCTGGGTTATGGGCACTTTACTGAACACCACTGTAACTGGGTCCTCCTGCCCCTGACCACCAATGTAACAGGAAATTACACTGGCTACCAATGTAAAGGGGGATATGACAGATGCGTTTACAATGACCACCACTGTAACAGTTGGACTTACAATGACCACCAATCTAATAGAGGCATTTACATTGGGTACTTTTATAATGGGGGCATTGATGTACAGTTTGATGGTGACTAAATATGTGGGGGACCTCACATTATGGGGTGTTGCTGGTGGCTGAATATCAGGGTGGTCTCTCATTAGAGGGGGTGGCTTAATAATGTTGTTAGTTAATTTAATTTGCTTTTGCAGCATAATATGGTTTTGCTAGATGATTTAATAAGTTATTACAGTCTATGTTCTTGTAGGGTGATATAATGTGCTGCAATGATGTACAATGTAGTATTATTATATGACGGTGGCATTAGGGTCAATTTACTAACATGGATGGGCTATTTTAACTCCATTTGGTATTTTATCCCATGATAATTTTTCTCTTAAAAATGTACAATCACAAGCATAAAGTATTATGAAAATATAAGATACTAATGGGAGTGTTTGTGTATTGAAAAAGTGTTCAGGTATCCCCATCCTAAAGAAGCTGTGGAAGAATGCACATTTTTTATTTACAGGACCTAATGGGCAACCCTGTTCATAGAAGAGACTCAAAAGCATGTACTCATAAAATATAATTTATTATCTACTGATGTTATAAGCTTACCTCTGACCACCTTATTTCATACCTCCCAAATGTTCCTCATTCGGAAGGACTGTCCCTCTTTTGGAACAAAATCCCACTGTCCCTCTTTCTTCCTCAACTGTCCCTCTTTTTATACAGATATGTAGACCTCTATAATAAATGCCATATATAACAACCAAAAAGTGTTACACTACACTAAACCTTTTACACAAACCTTTTTAATATTAATTAATTATTTTAGAAAGCCTCTATAAAAGAAATATAGTAAAGAAAAAAGCATGTGTTGGTTGAGCCAATAATTTTTTGCTTATAAATGTTTCAGAATCCACGTAAATGGGGGTGTGACAGGAGGTGTGTCCTTTGTTGTCTTTCCCATCTCTGAAAGTTGGGAGGAAAGGCCTATACTCGCCTTCAAACCACTCCTGTTTTCCAAGAAGATCACCACTAAAATACTCTATTTGGCTGATGTCGGAGCCTAGAGAGAAAGGTGTGGGGGGGTGTGCATATTTGTGTGTGTGTGTGCATATTTCTGTCTGTGTTTGTATTTCTGTGTGTGTACAAATTTCTATATGTGTGTATTTCTGTAAGGGAATGTGTGAATACTGTATATAAATGTAACTAATATAAGTCCTTAAATTTGACTTGATGTCAGGCTCTTGTAATCCCTCTTGTAAAAGAGGAAGTCCCTTGCTGACAAGGAACCAACGGATAGGAGAAAGCAGAGAGATGATCTCAAAAGCTTGCTGCTTCTTCTCTACCTATTCACAGGCCAGGCCGCTAGGGGATGGACGTGACCTGACTGTAATGCTAAGCAGCAGTAGAGAAAAGTCAGGTCACCAACTTAGAGGGGCTGTGTAACCCTTAGGACTCAATGCACAGAAATAAAAATCCTTTGGCACACAAAGCAGCTTCCATTTATTTTTTTCAGGTGTGTATTTAGCTGTTTCCTGAAGTTTAGCATTGTGAAAATAAAGCATGGCTTATACACATATTTAGTCCACGAAAATGTTTTGTCATCATTTTCATCATCTGCTTGTTTTCACTGATGAAAACAAAATAAAAACTAAGTTAATAGGACTAAAACTATGATGAAAATACATTGAATTTCTCTCTACTGGAGCTTTAGTCAACAAAATTTAACTAAAACTAAAATAATTCAGATGACTAAAATGTGCATTTTAGTTTAAGTTTAATTTTGTCAACTAAATCTCCAGTAGAGAGAATTGCAGTGTATTTTCGTCATAGTTTTAGTCCTATTAACTTAGTTTTTATTTTGTTTTCATCAGTGAAAACATGTAGATGATGATAACTGTGACAAAACATTTTAGTCGACTAAATTAACACTGATCAGTGGGGTTTTTTTTTTTCATGCAGAGCAAACAGCCAAGATGGACAGTGTTTATGAGTAGATTGAGATATTCCAGAATTGACAGCACTCTATTAGAGGGACCTGTATATTGTCAAGAGACTGAAGTAATTCAGCTCTCAAAACTAGCGTGGGCAAACTAACACATAACTAATGTGTTGAGGATCATGCCTGTCATTTATCCTTGTCTCCTATTGTGTTAGTGTGGAGCACTGCAGGGTGTTTTCTGCAATGGATGAGTATTCAAGTATCTCTACATTTTAATTCTAAAACATACATATAAAATAGTAATCTCAGTTTACTGTTACAACATTTTCCATTGACTTTGTACCTCCAGGTGGTAAAATTGTTCAAGAAAAACAGCCACATAATGCTCAGCATGTTCTATTATTTTCCCCTCCGTTCACTTTTAATGCAGTTGTTCTATCACAATGTACAGTGCATAACATACATTTTATGTGTAGCGCATTAACAAGACAGAAATACACTTTCCCTGTGTAGCAAATTTCACTCTTGTTCAAACCCAACAGTGAGTTATAATTAGACTTATTGTCAGGAACCGGATCTGAACCCAGGACCTCTGCTGTAACTGGCAGTAGTTCTACCTGCTGAGCCACCTTAGAACCTTGGATAGCTCCTTGCCTGATCTCCTGTGTAATCCTCAGTTAAACCTAGTGTCTGCTGAACTCTGAACTCCTTGCACCTCCCTTGAACTTCCTATTTAAGCCATGGCTCTGCACTTCCTGTTTGCCAGATTATTGTGCTCCTGCCATTATCTTGCTTCCTGCTCCCTCTGTGCTACAATCTACTCATACTGCTACCCGTGTACCAACCTTTGGCTGCTGATTCACCGACTACTGCTACATACCCGATACCTCTGGCTCCTGACCTCGGCTTGTTTGCTGACTATGCTTCTGCCTGCTCCTCCACTACTACCGACTGCTTGTGTACCAAACCTGGCCTGTTATACTACAAATAGCCTGCTGTCTCAGCTACTGGACTCTGAGCCTGATCCCAGATCATGACACTTATCCAATGTACAGCAATATAAAGAAAGATCTCTTGAGGATGCTTCTCTGGCCTCAGGGTAAAGGTTTGTCTTCAGATTACCCCTGTGAGCTCCATTCCCCTCTTAGGAACCCATCCCCGTGTTCTCTGATGGTTTCACTTGTTATATTACACTTATCCAGCTTTACATTGCTCATCTACCCTTATGCTGCCCTTTACAAACTAAGTAGACACTCTTAACACAAGTAAAAAGCAACTGAAAATAAGGATCTGCAGAGTCTCCAGAGGTCTCCATGAAAATATCACTTAGCCATTTACAACCTGGCAAATTTATCAGTGGTTTTTAAGACTGTGGGAGCCACGCCTCCTGCTCCCACAGTCACACTTTGACTGACAGCAGAAGAAGTCTATGGCTCCTCTGCCCTCAGTACCCTCCACCAGGACCAGGAAGTTTGGGGAAAGCTGAGTATCTTCCAGGTCCTGGCAGAGGAGATGAGCAGCCACAGGTAAGTGTGGGGGAGTCGAGGGTTACAGAAACATACTGGGCGTTTTTTACCTTAATGCAGAGAATGACTAGTCTTTAGTAATACTCTAAAGTACCCATGAGCAGGGCAAAGCAAGAGGTTCTCTTATCCTCCCCCCTCCAAGCATATACTTACCTTTCCTTCCCAGCGGAGTTGTTGGAGCTTACACAGAGCTAAGGACCATTTGACAGACCTGGACCAATCATCAAGCACCAGGCTGTCACATGGTGAAGGGTAATAAGTCGCATGGGTTTTTTATACCAAAATGTGGTGGGTATTTCTCTTTGTTACCAGCAATTGAACAGTGCAAAGAAAGGTGAGTATATGCTGCTGAGGAAGTGGAATTTACGTGAGCCAGTATGAGAAATTCACTCTGCCAGGTAAACTCAGGTCTCCTACAGCCTGGAGCATGACTTACTAGGTCTTCAACTGTAGCCTTTCTTTTAATAAATGGATTATAGTTCTTCAGAACTGAATTGCACAACGCGTCTCACCTGCATCTAAACATGTGGCCGATCGGGGTTATGGGCTCTCTATTTAAGTCCACCCTGATTCCTTGCTAGATTTTTGTGCTCCACACATAATCCTGCCTGCTGCATTATGTTACTCAGTGGCGGAACTACCGCCGGTGCAGCCGGTGCGGGCGCACCAGGGCCTCGGCCTGTGAATGGCACTTTTGGCTAAATGCCAAAAGTGCAATTTTTCTGCTGATACAGTGGCGCATCCCTGCTTTCTTTCCTCCCCCGCTGGGCGCTGCTCTGTGTCCCAGCGGGGAGGAGAGAAAATGACAGCCGGCTGAGCGCTGGGGGAGGAGAGCGCTGTGTTTGTGTTGATTTTTTTTTGGGGAGGGGGAGGGGGCCCAAAAAAAAATATCTTGCACCAGGGCCCTTTGTTCCTTAGGTCTGCCACTGATGTTACTTCTACTGTTAATTGTTTCAGACCTAGGTGTGACCCCGAATCTGATTCTCTGCTGCCTGAACTGACCCTGGCTTGTGACCCTCATGCTGGCTCTAAGCCACCTGCACTAACCCTGGCTTGTGACCCCGATGCTGATTCTCTGCTGCCTGCACTGACTCTGGCTTATGACCCCAATGTTTATTCTCTGTCACTGACACTGACCCTGGCTAGTGATCATGATATATTGATTTCTCTTGATCTACTGAAAACTGTGTCTAGCGTTAAATTTCTGGCCACTGGTCTCCACTCAGGAACTACTCAGGAACATCTAATTGACCTTTTTATATGCAATTCACATATATTTAGTTGAGGAGCATAGGAAATAGATGCTTTGCACCAACTAGTGGCCATAAGTTGGTATTAAATTTAATTTGACTAGAAAATAAACTACACCAAGAGCATTTGCATTTGCCTCTATTCGCACAGAACAAAAGTTAAAAAAAAATAAAAATTAAAGTGTTAATAGTTGTCTAAATTTTGGATTCACATTCTTTTTAGAAATAATTATTGTACACTGAACAAGTCAAGTTTAAAAGGCATGGCTTATGTTTCTATAGCCTTTAAAACTGGACATACTGGTACTTGCGGCGCACAGCGTGTGGAGTTGTGAACAGGGCCAACTGATCGGAAGCCGATTAATCGATTATTGAAAAAGTTGACAACTTTTTCAATAATCGATTATGTCGATTAGTTGTTGCAGCCCTACTGTACTTCCTGCTCAAGGAATTAAGCCTCAGTTGCATGTATACTGTATGCTCAATAATTAATTCCCTTGACATTACTGCAATTGTTATCTATTCAGGCTTGAATATAAACTGAACCTGACATGGTCAAAAATGTTTCTACAGTAAAATTGCTGATGTGCTGCACCTTGCGGTGCCTGGACGTACCTGTGTTAGTCTTTAAATTAATTACCATGTGTCTTAACACCCCCCTAGAATGATGGTAGTACATGGAGTTTGACTTTTCTTGAGCTCAAGATGAATCCACTCCTCTCCTGATGGAAAGACCCACCCCTACAATTCAACTGTCAAATGCCAATCCTTGAGTAAGCATAAGATTTTCTGGCATTTGAATGTTGATTGATGGGTTAGAGCTTAGTATTTTTAGATTGGATGGCTTTATCATAATTTAGACAGAAGTTGAGCCCCCTTTGTAGAACCAGTGCTTAGGATCCAAGGAACTCCACAAGGATAAAGAGTATAATTTGAAGGCTGATACATGTACTTTCAGGCACTGTACGGTGACTGCAGTTTAGCATTCTTCATTGTTATATTTAAGACATTGCAGACCAGGTCATGTTTACTTTAAGCTAGTCTGTAAAACAGAATAACCTGTAAAAATGTGATTTTGTGGCCATACCTGAACCATAATTTTATTTACTCCTAATGTGGTGTAATATGTCTGGTATTGTATTTACTTGATGCTAAACGCACCCAGAGAGCAGCTAAATATAATGATAATACATCCCTATAGAGGAGTGCATTGACAATACTCAAAGTTCTTTCTTCAAATGGGTGATGGACCTTGAATGCCACTTGCTCACATTCTTGCTCCATCAGTTATTTGATAAAACTGCAATGCGAATTGTCAAGTGGTTTCTGCTTAGGGATATCTTTTCACTATTTTTAGTTCAGTTCATGCTGTATTCACTGTCCGGTGAATGCAGGGCAATGCACCATGTAATGTAAAATCACCCTTGAGTATATTCCTGTAAAGAAATTGCATTTAAGGCAAGTCTTACACAAATTCAGAAAATTCTGCACTGCCGGATCTATATGTTTTGAAATGCAAAGTTATGTGACTTTGACAGCCATAACTTTTAATAGTATCCCCCAGTTGGTACTGTATGTGCAATATGCAATGTATGATTAGAAACAAGGCTTTCTTTAAAAGAAGATTAGTAATCAGCATACAGTCATCAGAATTTTTTTGTCATTCAAAAGCTTGCCTTTTTATTTTTAACAAGTTCTTTTTATTCATTTGTGCTCAATGAATAGAAAAAAAAAAGATGCACAGTACCAATCCCTAAAAGTACAAATGTATTTGAAGGTTGCTTGTAAGAGTTACTGTAAAAGGTCTATGGCAACAGTGAATATTGGTGTTCAATATGCATTACAGTCACATTTGTTAAAGACTACATCATCTAATATTTATCATGTTTATCAGAGTAGATATTTACCCTACAGTTTATGCAACTAGTGCATATAGAAAGTGAACAGTTAAAATATATACAGTAAACAGTATTAAGACAAAAACAAATCTTTTAAACACAGAACCTAACACCTGAGAGTGTGTATGTTTTTTCCAAGCGGACCTTGGAGCGGAGTGTGGGTGTTAAAGTGGACCTTGACGTAAAATGCAACATCCGCTTATACTGTATGGACCCCCTCCCCTTGTAAGAATTACCTGTTGCCAATAGGTGTAAAAGATACCTGTAAAGCAAAAAGTAATATTCATACTTACCTTACCCCCATCTTCCTCCTGCAGTGCCTAGGTGAAGATTATGTCACACTCTTTCCACCTAGATCCTGTGGAATACATGGTAGCCAAAATCTCAAGTTAAGAATTGGAGTGTCTTCTCACATAATATGGCCTAGGGAGAACCTTCTCAGGAAGGGACAGTGTCGTCATGCCCATCAAAGCAGAAGACGTAAGTAAGGCAAGTATAGTTACATAGTATTTGAGGTTGAATAAAAACATTAGTCCATCAAGTCCAACCTATTAGGATCTCATTCTAGGAGTACCTGTACCCCTGTATATTACGGTCCCTTAAGAAATCGTCCAAAAGTTTCTTGAACAATTCCACATTCTTTGCTGAAATCACTGTCTGTGGCAGTGAGTTCCAGACCCTAACTGATCTTACTGTGAAGAACCCCCTTCTAAGTATAAATCTAACTTTTTTTCTATAGCTGTAACTTTTACATCTACTAATAGCAGATGATTTTTACAGGAGGCAGGGGGCCATTACAGTATATGCGAACCTTGTATCATCATAAAATGATCATAAAACATTTCTGATGGAGCATAAGTTAATCGGCTATATGCATTCAGTTATAACTGTTAGCTAAATGCAGAAACCAATTGATAATCATGTTCCCAGTGTACTAACTACAAGAGTGCCAACAATACAAATTGTCAAATACATAGAATCATACAATTTATGGACCATGATTGCCTGGATTCCTAGATTATATTATTCTCCACACAGACAAATCTACATTTGGCGATTCTTCCAATTCAGTCAACCCCTGTTCAGAGCTCACGCGTAGGGCATAAACCCCTTCTGAGGCAAATTGAAGATTTACTGAGCCTTTTATACCCATCAATTATTACTGCACCAAGAAAATTCTGAGGCTTTATCAACTTTTCTGGGAAATTTATACTTATGATTCTGCAAGGGCAAATCAATAGAATCTCCACACAAAGATTATTACGGTGGACAGTGTCCCTTAATGAAAAATGTATCCCTGTCTCTCTCACACAATGCTAAATACATCTTCTCTCATGCAGCTAATGCAGTATGAGGGCACACAACAAGATTACATGGAGAAAACTTAAAAAGAAATGACAAACACTTATGGCTGCTTATATGTTTTGGAAAGCATCAAAACATTTTTTTAATGGTACATGTTTTTGACAAGACCACTCCAGTGCTGGGGGTCACAACTGGACTGCTTTTGATGCTTATCTTGACTGTTAAATAGTCTGTTAAATAGACTGTTAAATAATTAGTTAAATATTTACTTTTTCAACCCTTAGAAATTGAAACAGTTATTTGGGAAGCTTATAATGCAGGTTTTAATGTGTTGTTTACAGCTCATACTAAAAATAGTTTGTTTGCTCTGTGGCTAGTAATTAGTTTGTGCAAAAGAGGGATGGCAGATGCAAAAGCCAAAGCACTATCTTGATTGTGGAAGAGGAAATATCAGATTTCAGACAGAATTGCAATTACTAAACTAAAAGCTTATCAAAAAGTTGATGATGTCCTTATCCTCCAGGCAAGAGAATACATTTATTTGGTAGCAAAACAAGCATCAATGGTTGGTGTGGCAATCTATCCAGTGCATCAGGTGAGTTCTATTATTCCATCTCTTGGATGGACCAGAACCTTTGACATGGATTTTATAGGACCACTTGTTCTAACTTGAGGAAACTTGTCTTATTTTGTTGTGATTTTCCCCAAAGTATGTTAAAATCATACCTCTTTAGGCTGCCATAATCTTTACCATGGCTAAGGCTCCCATGGAAGATATTTTAGCCTTTGGTGCCTTCCTACAAAAAAAATTAGCTGGATGGAGAGACATACTCCTGTTCGGCCCCTATGAGAATAGGGGCGAACAGCATTGAGTGAAGCGCCGGAGCTTCGGTTCAGCCGATCGAGATGTTGGATCTGCTGAGACGAACGGCTTCTGCACTTCAACTCAGCCAAACATGCAATGCATGTTCAGCTGACCAAAACCAGCCAAAGCCAGCCGGAAGTACGACTGATTTTGGCCTATGTATGGCTGAATTCAGCCATTGCAGAGCCAAAGTGAATAGGTGGACTCGGCTCAGTTCGGCTCATTCGGTTCAGTTCACTTCGGCTCAGTTATGCACTTGGCTGCCTTAGTGAATAACCCTCTATGATTCTTTGGGAGGGAGTCAGCGACACGGTATTCTGGCATTCAGAACTGGAAATCACATAATTTGAATGTGTAATAAATCTTTTTAATTTTACACTATTCTTTGATCTTGGTACCATTTAAAACAGCCTGATTCCTGGGAATAAACCTTTTTAAATTGAGGTCCTGGCTATTGATTGCAGCTTTACATACATTGGATATCCGGTGATGGCAGTTCACATACTTGTACGATGCCGGGCCAGCTAAAGAGTATCATGGGCCTGGTGCTTTTCAGTTAGTCGGACAGTAAGCAGTGGAGACAGCTCTCTAACTGGTGCTCCATATGGCTATCCCAGTCTCCGCTGTCCCCCGTGTGGAACCAGGACCAGCACAGCGGGTCTGTCCACTTCGATCAGAGGGACATCAGCACACTCCCAGCTGATGAGCTCCCTTTCAATCACTGAACCTGGCTTCTATGGCTGCTTCATCAGCTTCTTTTGGTCCCTAGGTGACATTAGGGGTCTAATAGACCCCTGATGTATTCATAAAGAGAACCTGTCACATCCTATTTGCTATTATATAGGGTGTTTGGTAGCCCCCTATGTGATAGCAATAAAGTTAAGTGTTAAAAATAGAATAATTAAAGTCGCATACAAAAAATAAAAAAATTCCCCTACCCCCACGTAGACGCACATACAAATGCAAACATCTCCGGGTGCGCCTGTGTGCAAGACTGACAATTACGCCACACAGGCTACATATCACCGCAAACATCGAAAGGAGACCATTAATTCTAGGGCCATCAATCACTGTTAACACTAAACTCTTGAGTGTTAAAGGCTTTTAAAGAGTTGTCTATGGGAAATGTTTGTTTTTTGCAATTTTACAGGGGAAACAATTTTAAGGCCTGACGTGTTTGGTATCTATCTACCCTACATGACCCCATCTTTTATATTTTACTAAAAAAAAAGATATTATATTCTGTTTCTGTATTTTTTTCCTACAAATACTGGTTTGGCAAACATTTGCGCAAATACAGTGCAACATAAAAAATTGCAACTATAATTTTTTTATTCTATAAGACCTCTGCTTTCAGAAAATATATAACTGTGTGGGAGTTTTAAGCTGTTTTCTAGCCAAACATTCAGATTTTATCGTGTGTGTGCAAAAATTAAGAAATTGCTCCTGACAGCAAGTAGTTAAATATTGCATAGTCAGCCTTCAATCAGTTGGAGTAGGGCATATTCTGAAAGGGACACACAGAATGCAATTTTTCATCCTATAAATCCACATCTAAGTGTATAGATGATACAGAAAAAAAGGAAGAAATATTGTCCAGAATACATAGAAAGTAGGGATGGTCAGATACCAGTTCAGATACCAGTGCCGATACTTGGGATTTTCACAAGAACTACCAGGGTTGCAGCGGTTGCAGCTGGGACCTAGCTCTGGTGCTCCACCACTGTCCTGAAATCATTAGTCTGTATTCTTTTAGAAAAACTGTTACATGACAATAAACAAAAATGTATCAGTACTTGTATCTGGGAGTACTTGGACAAGTATCAGTACTTGTACTTGAAAAAATGGTATCGGTGCTACCTAATATATATTTACTTAAAAAAATAATACATTGAAACAAGGATGCACAAATCCCAGGAGCTCCGTATGTTCCTTTAAAAATGACAGCTGTATCCTAACTTTTGAGTTTTTCTCTAGTCTAGTCTAGTCTTGGGGCTGGAAAAGTATCTGTACTTGTACTGAGTACGGTACTTGGCATCTGAACATCCCTAATAGAAAGCATTTCAGCTATTGGAGTAGGTAACATTTAAACTAAACAGCTGGCCAAATATACACAATAAATAAGGAATGGAATGAATATTGTGCACACTGTATTGGTATTATTTCTACCATTTTGTGATGGGCCCTATAGTCAAAACTAGACATGTGCACCAGCAAAAAATTTGTTTAGTTTAGTTTCGTTTTGAAACAAACAAAAAAATTTTGTTTAGTTTAGTTTCGTTTTTCGGGTCCGAAATTAAATTCGTTTCGGACGAAATTCGTTTATAAAAAAAAAAAAAACTTGGCCTGGCGTGGAATTGAACCTACAACCTTAGCAATGGCAAGCCTGTCCTCTATCCACTACTCTATAGCCTCGGTACTGTAAGCATAGAAGCATGTGATATATATGAATGCAATATGTAGCATTTGACAGCTGAGAATGACAAATGGGCGGAGTTAGCTGTGACGTCATGGCTCGCTCCGCCCATCTGTTGACACAGACTGAATGTCATTTTTTTGCGGCTGGTTTTCGTCATGTTCGGTTGGTCGTCTGCGGCGGGACTTTTTTTATTTCGGCGGGTCGGCGGGGGTCCTGCATCCTGATCCTGACTCTGGATTACATCTGTGACGGACCCCCGTACTCAGGATGAGTATGTCCGCCGCTGTCTACTTCCTTGCTGAGGAGATCTTGCAACCTGAAGATCCTTAGCTCCCAGTTTCCCCAGTCACTAGCCAAGGCTTGAGTGTAGGTGAAACAAACTCTCCTTTATTGAGCAACTGCACAATCTTTTATACAGCAAGTGATGAAATCAGAATATAATCCCATCACATCCACCCTCCCCTCCCAGACAATCGGTCTGCTCAACACCACAGGTGTCCACCTGCTAACGAACTCCAGACAGCCATAGCAGGAGCTTGGCCAGAATGTCATTGTTCTGAGCTCCTTCAGAGTACAATGGGAGATAACGAGGGATGGTGCTGATAGTCTTTCCATAACCAGGTCACACAGCATAACGCACTCAAACATAACTCAACACCAATACACATTTAACTTATAAACTGGTCACCGTGTCGTCACAACATCGATGGAGCCATTTTTTTTTTACTTAAAGAAATTGTCAAAAATTTACTGTTTTTTTTTTCAATTAAAGGATTTTGTCAAAAGTCTGGACTTTTTACTAACTATTTGATTTAACCCTTGATTTAACCCTTTAGTGAATGGGTAGGGGTTACTCATTCACATGGGGGGGGCAGCATCTGGGTGCCCCCTTATTTAAAGGGGTACCCCGATGCAAATAAGCTCCCTTGCCAGTGTTATAT
>NW_017306962.1:378228-399231 GCF_000935625.1 Nanorana parkeri | reverse complement strand
CCCTACCATTCCTACCAGACCTAAAGGGTCTGGTATGAATTGGGGGGAAACCTCACGCTTTTTTTTTCCATCTTCTGCAGACTGTAAAAAAAAAAAAATTCATTTTGCTGCAACAGAATTCGTCCAATAACGAATTTTGTTGCATCAAAATGACATTAAGGGGAACAAACATTTTTTTTTTCTTTTTTTACAAAAGCAAAGGGAAAAAAAAAAAACAACTTTATTCATTACTCGTCCGGGCATGGATTTGAACCTGTGACGTTAGCAATGGCAAGCCTGTGCTCTAACCGTTACTCTATAGCCTCTGTACTTTAACCACAGATGTGTTGTAGAGGTAAAATGTTGTCATTTTTTTCCCCCTAATGTCATTTTGCTGCAACGAAATTCGTCCAATAACGAATTTCGGGAAATCGGGAATTTCGGATTCGTTTGCATTCGTCTTAGCTGTAATTTGGAATTCGGATGCATCCGAATCTCCGATCATTCCTACCAGACCTAAAGGGTCTGGTATGAATTGGGGGGAAACCTCACGCTTTTTTTTTCCATCTTCTGCAGACTGTAAAAAAAAAAAAATTCATTTTGCTGCAACAGAATTCGTCCAATAACGAATTTTGTTGCATCAAAATGACATTAAGGGGAACAAACATTTTTTTTTTCTTTTTTTACAAAAGCAAAGGGAAAAAAAAAAAACAACTTTATTCATTACTCGTCCGGGCATGGATTTGAACCTGTGACGTTAGCAATGGCAAGCCTGTGCTCTAACCGTTACTCTATAGCCTCTGTACTTTAACCACAGATGTGTTGTAGAGGTAAAATGTTGTCATTTTTTTCCCCCTAATGTCATTTTGCTGCAACGAAATTCGTCCAATAACGAATTTCGGGAAATCGGGAATTTCGGATTCGTTTGCATTCGTCTTAGCTGTAATTTGGAATTCGGATGCATCCGAATCTCCGAATTTCTGAAAATTCGTCCTAAACGAATTTAGGAAAGAGCCGAATCGCACATGTCTAGTCAAAACCACATCCCAATTTAGCTTTAAAAAAACTATTGAAAGGTTATTTTTTTGTTAAGATTAAAATGGAAAGAATGTGCTACAATTCTATATAATATAATTATATTCTTATAATGGTATAAGTAAAATTTCCGTAATTGAGATTATACCTTATTGGCTCAACCACACCCACATTTATCTTGAGATAGCTCCAAAAAAAAGGTTAAATGTACTTTTCTTCTGATTTCATTAATTTAACGAAACCATCAAAAATGTAAATGTTAGACAAATGTTAGAAATGTCAGAGATACTACTAGAGGTAAGATGACACCCACAACATACATAATAATTCCACTATCTCTTTTAGGTCTCATTGGCTAAACCACAACCCCATTTATTTTTGTGTCCAAAGAAAAAAGTAACGTTCATATTTTTAACATGCCCATTTAAGGATTATGATTCCCACTGCATGAGCGTAATTTATTAAAATTGGTAAAAATTGAAAACTTATCTCATGCAACTTTCGAGGAAAAATAACAAAATAAGTGTTTATTTTTAACTGTTGACATGAGGGAATAGTTTACATAAAACATAGACAGTATTGCAACAATCTCTTTTAGGCTGCATTTTGAAAATCACAGACCACCATTTTCGTCTACAGTTGCAGAACTTGCTCACCTGCTACTAACCATGTAAAAAACCTCTATCTCTCCTTTTCGGTCTCCCAGGCATACTGACAACGGGGAATTGCCTTTTTCTTATAGCAGCTCTGGCAATAATGGGATGGAGGGTGTGGTGCTTTGGTGCACTCAACAACGTAGTCATTTGTGTCTCTAAGCTGTACCTCACGAATTGAACCGTGAAGTGCTGCAAACAAACAACAGCTTTGCCTGTGTAAGAAACAAGTTCATGCTGCTGACCATTAGAAAAAAAAAAATCCAAAAACCATAGCAAAATTACATTTAAATAAAATATGCCTCCCTCAATTTTTTTTTACCTAAAACGCTAAACCTCAACACTAAAACACTAAGCTACAAACCCTGTACTTTTTTTTTTAAAAGTAACAAAGTAAAAAAGAAGCATGAAAACATTAAATAAAAACAAGAATACCCCAATAAAACCCCCCAAAAAAGTAGTTAAATAGAAACTGACACATAAAAGGGTAGTCCTGTAAAAGGACTGTTGGGTCCATATACTATGAACACAAAGGTGGGTACACAATATTGTGGAATCCTAACACACTGCAGTTGACAGTAATATAACACAATATACCACAATAAACATGGGGGGGTTGGGATCAGACCATGTAGTCCACCACAGTATAGCAACATTGTATAATCACTGTAAAAACGACTCTCTCTCCCTGCAAACAACATTATCAACTGCTCCTATCTACTCCAAGTCTCCACACACTCTTACAAAATCCTGCTGGTACCCCTGACTTTTATAGGGAGGGTGCTGGCATATATACGAAACCCCTCATGATTGATACTTCTAAGCCACCTGATCATAGTTCTAAGGCTGGGAAGTTCATAATTGGTATTTGGTTGCTATAGCGGCAAACAGCTCCATTAGTTTGCCATTTTCCTGAACTGTGAATGACTTGAGTTCGGGTAGAATCCATAGTTGACCCAAACCCGGAGCTCATCCCTAATACTAGTTGTCTTACCCTGTCTTTTTTATAATTCTTCATTTTTTAATTTGCATAAATATACAAAAGTGCAGGAAATAACAATGGCAAAAGAACATAACATCAAGATCACAAAATATAAGACAGAGGGGACAGCATTGGCGTTCCTTAACTACAAAGAATGTAACAAAAAATGCAAACTAGAAATCCGGGCAGCTAAAACTGAGTGCCAAAAGCATATTGATTTCAGCAAAGAATGTGGAATTGTTCAAGAAACTTTTGGACGATTTCTTAAGGGACCGTAATATACAGGGGTACAGGTACTCCTAGAATGAGATCCTAATAGGTTGGACTTGATGGACTAATGTCTTTATTCAACCTCAAATACTATGTAACTGTGTAACTTCACAGTTTACTCCAAATGACCCCCCCCCACCCCCTCAAAGACAAAATACTGTACACTAACCACTCACAAAATCCTTATCTCCTCACAGCCAGACACCCTCCACCTCATAAACTGTGTACACAGAGCCTGAATCACCCATGCACCAGAAGCCCAGACCAAGGAGTTCAACAAAAATTTCCCCAGAGTTCCAGGACTTCAGGGTCTTACCCTGAATTTATCACGACTGGCAGTCCTATTTCTGTGTGAATCCAACATTAAGTGTTAGCTGGAGACCAGTGAGCAGGTCTCATGTATCCTGGATATTAGTCTCTATAAATCAGGGTAAAGGAGCTTGTGAGCTGGTTCTAGTAACAATGTACTGTAGCGGTCACCCCTAAGGAGTATTTCTGACCCCAAGCCAAAATGTACTGCCCAAATATCCACAGCACACCAACACACCTTAGAGAGTTTTGTAAGCAGTTTTACTCAACAAATACATAGATCTTATTAAGCATTGCATTAAAAGGACATAACAATTGAAGGAACAATAGTCAACAGTTTACATCAAGTAGTCAGACACTGAGCAACTGCAGCTATCTATATGCTGAGGCAGGCCTCAAAATTTCCACTCGCCCCCTCGCAATTGGCGAGTGAAAATTGCGGGGGGGCGAGTGGAATGTCAGCAATGGTGCCTCGCCGGCGGGACTAGGGATGGAACACTACCGCCGCGGCGCTCGCTCGCTTCTGTTTTCTCTTCTCTTTCTCGCCTGCTGCAGCTACAGAGCGGCCGAGAAGGAGAAGAGAGAACAGAAGAAGTGAGCGATTGCCGCGGCGGTAGTGTTCCATCCAGAGCTAGCTCTCTGCACTCACTCTCTTTCGTCCCGGCCGCTTCAGCTCCACTCAGAGAGGCGGCTCTGATTACACCCGTTATCGCTCCCTCTCTCTGCTTCTGGCCGCTCTGAAGCTGCAGCGGCCGGGAGCAGAGAGAGGGAACGCTGACAGGTGTGATCGTAGCTGCCTCTCTGAGTGCCTGCTTCCTGGAGCTGAAGCTGGAGCGGTCGGGAGAAGAGGTGATCGTTCAGCGGTGTGATTCTGAGCAGTCTCTATATTGCTCATGGTGCCATCCGTGGTCGCTACAAGCACCCACCTGCTTTGCAGGTTTACTACTTTTCCGGTAAGGCTGGTTTCCTATTATATAACATTGCTGGCCTCTGCACTGCGCGCCACACAGCTGACTTCTGTACTGTGCATTGTTACTGATCTTTATACTCTGCGTCACACCGCTGACCTGGCGGAGTTAAGGCCGGGGCAGGGTAGGTGTTAGGTGGGTCAACTGGTGGCGAGTAACTTTTCAGGCCTGGCTAGTAGCTTAGGACTCGAAATGTTGAGCCCTGCTGAGGTATGCAGTACTAAACTATCTTTAACCTTGAGCACTTGATTGCTAATGTAATGGTCCCAATTAATATCCAACTCTCTAAACTACTGGCCAGTAACAATAGTCTGATCTAGCCATCGTTGGAGCCCATACCATGTTGAAGATGTGAATTGCAGAAATCACACAAGTTGGCGAAAGGCCTCTCACCACTTCCTGGGTCACTCTTGCAGCGGTGATGTCTGTTAGCAAGAGATGGGCACCCCTTTCTCTCAAGCCAACACTTTGCTGGTTCTGAAGCCATCTGCTGTCACCTTGGAGGTAGTCTCTGGTCACAGGAAGATGCCGGAAACTCTCTCTGTAAACGTTTTCAGGACACCCGACAATTGCTGGGCCTTTTCGTATCCCACGCAGTACTGGATCGGCTGTTCATCCAGGCCGCAATGTCCCCACTGTAAAGGTAATGCGGTATCCCACAGGAGTGTTCAGGTTACACTAAGCGCAGCAGAACAGGAGGAAATCTCTCTCTGCCTCTGGAGGTCCTTCGGTCTTCTTACGCTCCCATAAAAAACACACACAAGAGTATGTGGCCTCCTCTGCGTCAGCGGCAGCCACATACCTCCGTCTCCTTAACAGGGTTCTCCCGGACTAAGAGCATTGAGCCGACCCAGCCCAGATTCACCCCTCCTCTCTAGACGTACAGCCTCCTGGGAATTGCAGTCTCCACTCTCCCCTACAGCAGGGCTCTAAACTGCAATTCCCACAGGTCCCTGCATCAAAGACAGAACAAAGGTTATTTAATTATTTACAATTAAATTATTAGGTTTTTACATTGCAGCATTTGTATATAGGGGCTACAGTACTATGGGAAGAGTATGAACAATAACAGCTATGAAAGTTGTGTTTTTAAATCTACCCATTCTCTGAAATATTTGTTATTATGGGCTAGCACTGTTAAAGGCTATGTTGCCCTCTTAAGTATACACTCCAAAATTGAAAATAAACTTTGAAGTGCACAGAGGGTTCCTGCAAAATAACTCAGGTTTTAATGTAAACATTGCAATACTGTATCTTCCTACTCCTCTTTTGTTTGTAATCTATGAGCCTAGAACACATCTGCTGCCTCTCACTTATGGAATACTTCATGCAAAAAAATGCTAGTTGTCAGAAGTTTCTGCAAGCCACCAACCAACTTTAAACGTGCCCTGAAGAGTCAACACAGCAGTGGCTTCAGAAAGTACATTCCTACTGCCCTCCTACTGATTCTCTGTGGTGTGAACCTATTCAGCAGGAGATTACAATGAACACAAATTATGGTAAAGTGTATGAACTTTCTTACTTATCACATCTACTGTATTTACTGCATAGCATTACCAGCATTCTGAGTTCTTTCTCTAGTTAACTGGAATTGTTGTTTAATGCTAGGCATAATACATAGTGTTCAACAAGATAGCATTCACTTCTTAACACCCTCATCTGGTTTTCTACCCTTGTGCTCTTTTAATTGCATAAAAATATGACACGGTGCATAGCCACAGTTAATATTCATTATATTAATGTGAAGTGAGAATTCACATACTTAATTTTCCTTAATCCATTATCCTTTGGTTTTAGTATAGCTGGTTATTATACTGACATCTTGATGGAACTGTGTCTTTATGCAACCTCAAATACTATGTAACTATATAACTGTCATTTTGGTTATTGCACCACATTTTCGGTGCTTCCTCCCATTTATGATGTATTTCCCCCTTCCTCATGAGACTTTTCTTTCTGGCATCAAAATGGCTGACTGTAACATGGCCACATTTTAATCTGCATGCATGCTTGCAAACATTACCATCTCTGACCTGCAAATACCGTCATTTCTATCATCTACTGCATCCTGTTGTCTGCTGTAACTAACTTGCTGCATGCATTAAAGCTCTTCGTGGATGTTACGGTATTTGGTGAGTTCGGCTATCTGAAAAGGATTGTCCGCAGTGATTATATCTGCTTATACAGGCCTGGCATAGAGGTCTCGGCAAGGGATAAATCACTAATGCAACAATCAGAGTCAGAATAACTCTTGTGACATGGCCACCATCCTACCTCCATGGACCTTTACCATCAATGGGCAAAAATAATATAGCACTAAACATGTGCATAGGATCAATACGTTTAAATTTAACTTTAAATTTCACTTATTTAGATTTTCATAAGTGAATCTGGAAAAAGACAATGTAATCCACCATCTGAGAAAGACAGGACAACTGTCAAAGAAGTGTGATGTGACCTGTTCTTCTGTCATCCTGTCCCCTGCCACATGCCCTCTAATTCTATCACCGAGCTGTCTTGCCGTCTGCAGGTCAAACAGACATTTTGATGTGATACAAAAGTTACAAAAACCAACACAACTTAACTTAACACAGTGCAAGATCTATTCAACTGAAGCTGTCAGCAAGAGACTGACAGAAAACAACAACTACCAAATGAAACCTAGAATTTACATTTGATGTGATTGCAGTAGGCTTAATAGAAAAATGTAATTTCCACAAAATTAAACTTTACTGTTCATATGACCAGAAACGTTTCTAAGATGAAATGTGATTATTTAATTTCCCTCAATAACAAATATATAGTATGTGCGTGTGCAGTGGCGTAACAATAGCCATAGCGACCCAGGCGGCCGCTATGGGGTCCGGGCCCAGGATGCCATGCGGGCCGCCTGGGTCGCTATGGGTTCGAACGCAGCGCTGTTCAGATCACCGTGATCTGTGCAGCGCTGCGTTCTTCTCCATTGCTGCTGCTGAGTCAATGTTTTTGGTACTACAAGTTGAGAATTAAAGGAGTTGTAACATTTTATTCTATTTCTTGTGAATGATTGTATGAATGAATATCTGTATGTGAATGTATGTGTTTCAGATTTTCCCTCTCTTTTTTTAGTGTAACCCTTGGAAGCAGAACAGGAAGTGAGGCTAAATCTTTAACATAGCCCCAGATATCGGTTAAAACCCAACAGTACACAAGATCCTAGGAGGTGATTTCAACTCCCTCATGGTTCTTCAGGAGGACAGGTCAACTACACCAAAGCATGCTATGGGTTCAGGTATTGTCCCCACCACCCACCTACAGGAAATGGCCACCACCGCTGATAGATACCTGGAGGGTGCGTCATCCCCTGGAACGGGAGTACACACACTTCTCGTCTGTCCACAACTCCTTTGCCAGATTGAACTACTTCCTGACAACGGCAAGTGTGGACGCGTTGATAGTAGACGCTGACCTTACTCCCATAGTCATAGCAGACCATGCCCCGATTATGATCCAGATTCAGCCTTCCCTCCCGACGGGCAACCCGTTTATTTGGCGGTTTCCGTCGCATTTACACGCAGACACTTCTTTTCAGTCAATGCTGGTGGAGGCATGGCAGGAATATGAATCCTTTAACGGGGCTCATTCGGATACACCGAACCTTTTTTGGGAAACAGCCAAAGCGGTCTTGAGAGGGAGGATCATGTCATACGTCGCTGCCAAAAAGAGAAAGGCTAGGGTCCAGTTCCACAGAGCAAGTACAACACTTCGTCGCGCCCAAATTGAGTACTCCCTGCATGACTCGACAGAACATAGAGATAAGTGGACGAAGGCTAAGTTGGACTTTGAGTGGTGGAGTAATCAACAGCACCTATACTACCATTCACACTCCAAACTAGCCTTCCACAAATTTGGCAACAAAACAGGCAAAATGCTGGCAAACCTAGTTAGACACCGCACTACTAACTCACACATCGCAGCCATGTTAACGGAGAAAGGAGACTATACTTCCGACTCCAAACAGATCAATCAAATTTTCGCACGATTCTACAGCAAATTATACTCGGCCGCTCCTGTGGTCACTCTCCCTGCCGAAGGTAAGCAGCGAAGATTTAGCCCAGTTAAATGAAGACATTACCGTGGAGGAGATCCACAGAGTTATTGGCATCTCCTCCAACGGTAAATCGCCTGGCCCAGATGGTTATTCGAACGAATTCTACAAGATGATGAAGGAACAAATTACTCCTACCATTCTCAGGGTCTTCAATACCATGTGGCGGGGAGGAAACTATCTAAAAACGGGATCAGAGGCACACAAACTATTACTCAAAAAAGGTAAAGACCCCACTCTTCCAGACCTATTTCCCTAATTAATACGGACGCCAAGCTGTTATCCAAAATTGTCGCTGATAGGTTGGCTAAGCTCATGCCGCATTTAATTTCACCAGCTCAGGTGGGATTTATTAAAGGCCGCTCAGCGGTATCCAATATTCGCAAATTACTGTCTGTATTGGAATATGCCAAGACCCACCCGACCTCCTCTCTAGCCCTCATATCCATAGATGCGGAGAAAGCCTTTGATAGCATCCAATTCCCCTGGCTGTATAGAGTAATGGAGGGGATGGGGTTATCAGGCAGATTTAAATCCTTTTTGGCAGCGATGTATGACTCTCCCTCCGCTAGAATCTGTACTCCAGGTCACGTCTCTGAACGCTTCCCGTTGTTACGGGGTACCAGACAGGGGTGTCCACTGTCACCGCTGTTATTCAATCTGGCATTGGAACCTCTATCAATATTTTTCCAAGGAACCCCAGATATTTGTGGTGTCCCTTTTAAAAAGAGCCAAGTAAAAATCATGCTGTTCGCGGATGATATGGTACTGTTCTCGAATAATCCTAACAGGGATTTACCCTTCATATATGCCACATTTATGAATTTTCAGACATTCTCGGGCCTAACATTCAATGCCTCAAAATCCAATGTCCTCCCCTTAACTTCCCTGGCATCTAACTTACTAAACTTTTTTATATCTTTACTGTATACTGTATACTGTACAATGCAAAAACAATAAAATTGTGTTTGAAAAAAAAAAAAACCCAACAGCAGTTCTAATCCTTTCCCACTCTAACCAAAATTAGTAAAAAGTTTTTGACTTTGTGTCAAGAGCATTTCCCATTGATGCCTATGCTAAACTGACATAACACTTTCAATTAAGGTTATGCATGCTATTTTCAGATAAAGATGGTTCATGACAGGTTCACTGAGAATGAGGTGAGAAATTCTGCCCAAGTAATAAAGCCCCTCCATCTTCTGCTTTAACTCACCCAGCAGTACAGTACGACAGTTCATTTTAAGGTTGGGTAAAGCAGAAATGTTACAACTGATAAGAAAGTCTCTGCATGCAATAATGAGCGTTTACATTGCT
Organism: Nanorana parkeri; assembly: GCF_000935625.1. Taxonomy (NCBI): domain Eukaryota; kingdom Metazoa; phylum Chordata; class Amphibia; order Anura; family Dicroglossidae; genus Nanorana; species Nanorana parkeri. The sequence continues at coordinate 389,634 of NW_017306962.1, read as the reverse complement.
TTGCTTGGAAATGCTTGCTCTGATACTATCACTTTGATGCCCAACTGAGTTGCAGTACTACTTAAATCAGATTTCACATGATGCATTGCTTGCTATTATCTGGTAATGTATGGCGACCCTATTGCAACATCATACTCTTTGTTTTACTTTAAAACTTTCAAATATTTAATATTCTATGACGATTTCCACCAGGTCATGGATTACAATTATCCATCCATTCATGTTTCTTTTGTTGGAGAACACACATTTAATTCACAAGGGAGATCTACCTGCAATCAAGGTGATAGAATTTAATTAATACTTAAATCTCACATACTATGAGTAAGGAATCATAGGTGTGATGTAACACACAGATTTTGTTTAAAGTGTTATATATGGCAATATCTTGGAGCACACTGGATTAGCACTCAAACTGATAATTGTTATTTTTAGTTATGTATAGTTACAGTCAGGTCCTAATGCGGCTTCCTGTAAAAGTACGGTATGTAGTGTATAAACCAGTATAAACTGGTAACACTGCTGTGTTTGAAATTAATACACGTTAAAATAGTACATAGAAACTCTCCAGGGTCTATTTCTTTCCACTATCCATCTGGTAAGTTAAATGAGTGCCTAAAGACAAAAGAAACAATAATGAAAAGAGAAATACAATTAACCAATGCATCTTTAAAATGTAATGGCTTGCACCTTGTACTGACCTCAAGCCCATATTTTGCATGAGACAAGTAACCTAGATAAACACCTAACTACAACGTTCACACGTTGTTTACTTATTTTAAAGTGTATGTAAAGGTAAAACCTTTTTTTTTTAGAAAGTTTTGGTAAGGAAGTGTGAAAGCCTTTTGTAGCGCTCACCCTTGAAGGAGCCACTGAGATGGACAGGTACTTCTGTCTCACCTTATAGATGAAACGCTCAGAATGGATCCAAGACACACCAGCACACCTTGTGGGATGTTTGTAGAGGGCTTTAATAAAACAGGTGAAAATGCTTTGAATATCTATGCAGACAAAATCAAGTAGATATAGAGCAAAATATGAATGCACAAATGCAGGATTCAGTAAACACATAAACTGACATACTCAGTACTAATGATCAACTATGATAAAAGACAGACTATACTGTCTATATAAACAAACAGTCTAACTGCTGTTGAGTAAATCACTTATGTGGTTCAGTCCAGCCCTGACAATATACTAACTGGCCAGTACCGCTAACAAAGTCCAGCCAGCTTTGGGTCCTGTCTGTGCATTGGCGCGCTTTTGGTCACAACAGTAAGGTGACTGGTTGATAACTTCTCACAGTATCCATGAATTACAGTCTATGGCAATGATCCCTTCATAGGCCAGCGAAAGGGGTTTGTTTCTCCCTCTCAAGCCAGTGTCCTCTGAGCTTTTAATGGTGTTCTGGTACAACAGGTGCCGGTCTCCTCCTCTTCAATGAGGAGACTGCTCAGCATTCTGGTGCTCAGAGAAAAAGATCTTACAGTCCATCCTGCTTGTTCTCTGAGCCGCCTGGGATTTATAGTCTTGCGCTGCACTGACATAGATTAATCTCTATGCAGTCTGTACTGTCCAATCAGGTCTCCCCCTCCACTGTAGTTGTTAGGGGTGGGCTCATCCAGGTAGAGAGATGAGGATTCACACAGTTCCTTTTAGCCGTCTGTCATAGAAAACACATCGATTCCAGTCCAGACCTGTAGTGTTTATGCAGCCAGTCTTAATCTGAATAGAATGGCAATCTGGCAGCCGCTACACCTCTATCAGGGTATCGCTCGCTCTCTGTGTCCTGCTGAGGTGATTTCACATCCTGTCTTAGAAACACAACAGGAAATGAGAGGAAATCTCCCCAAATGAGTGAAACTCCTATCTTAGAAAGCTGTCACTAAAACATTTATTCCTATTTTTTCCCACCTGTTACTCTTATTTAGGATTTCCCCTTACTTTCTATCTTGGTGACACTGGTCACGAAGGACAAATAAAGGGGTGAAACTCCCCACCATACATTTTACCTCTGCTTTGTCTTTCCATCTTTGTCCACTTCAATAACACTGTAGCTCAAATATCTTTCAGCCATCTCCTGTTTCTTTGAAGGCCAGTAAGTGGAACCTGCAGAGCCCAATGAGGGAGATGTACAGTTGTAATCAAAATTATTCAACCCTAGACATGTGCGATTCGTTTCGTTCCGAATCGAAATTCGGACGAATTTTCGTAAATTCGGACATTCGGATGTATCCGAATTCCGAATTACAGACATAACGAATGCAAACGAATCCGAATTTCCATTTCCGAAATTCGGTAGCGTTCGCACGAATGTTCGTTTCGTTTTCTGTTCGTATTCGTTTCTTATTCGTTTCGTTCGTTGGAGCAAAGTGACATTAGAGAAGGAGAAAAATATTTTTTCCCCCTCAAATGTCACTTTTGCTGCAAACGAACAAACGAATAAGAAACGAATAAGAAACGAATAAGAACAGAAAACGAAACGAACGTTCGTGCGAACGCTACCGAATTTCGTCCGAATCCGAATTCCGAATCCGAATTGACTTTCACACCCGAATCCCGAAAAACGAAATAACACAAATCCGAATTTAAAACGAAACGAAACAAATTTTTTGGCAGTGCACATGTCTATTCAACCCTCCATTGTGGGTTTATTGGCAAAATTTACAAACTTTCAGTTGTTTGCAATAAACAAAAACAAAAGCAATTGAAATAGGACAACACGACTAATGTTTCAGGTGGCTTTTGCCTAAATTTAACTGAAAATGCTACTTTTAATGACTTCTGCAGTCTCACAATTATTCAACCCCCAGCACAGAATCCCTCACAAGAGCACACATCTGCAAAACAGGTGTTGTCTCAAGAACACCTGATACAACTATTTGATAAAACTATTCATCACCAGATGTGCTTGAGTTAGAACACATTAAATACCTGAACTACCTAGGGGTTTGTTGAGTGTCACGTTTGACTGCATGTTAGAAATATGGCAAATATAAGTCAAAATAATGGTCAAAAAAGTTAATTATTGTCCTTCACAAACAGGGAACAGGATACAAATAGATAGCGAAGGCAGGGTAAAATAAGTTTAAATAAAAAGTCCATACACAATGGTTGTGGGGGTCTGCAGGCAGGGGGGCTTATTTGCATTCGGGTACTCCTTTAAATAAGGGGGCAACCAGGTGCTGCCCCCCTTGTGAATGAGTAAAATGAGAAAAAAATCCTTTAATGGAAGAAAAAAAAAGTCAATTTTTGACAATTCCTTTAAAAAAAATGGCTCCTAAAGGGTCTGATATGAATCCGGAGTGGAACCTCACGCTTTTTTTTTTTTCTTCTGCGGACTGTAAAAAAAAAAATGTCCAGAAGGAAAATCCGTACATATTATCGCTAAAGAATTTTGTCCGAAATTTTCTTTATCGGAAATTCGGATTTGTTTGCATTCACCATTTCTGTCATTCGGAGTCTCGCATATATATGAACCTCCGAATAACGAAAATCATCCAAATAAGGAATCTTTCCGAAACGAATCGCACATATCTACTGGCCAGTGGTCATTTTCTTCGGCTAGCCAATGATGGGGCCCGAAGTTCAATTTGTGAAGTAACCTGACAAACAATATTGCGGTGGCTAGAGGCCTCTCACCCTTCTTGCAACGGGAATGACGGCTTCTGGGTTGGTCAGCGAGAAGGGAGAGCCCTTACCTTCTCCAGCTGACTTTCTGGTTCCTTGCAGCTGTTTCAAGTTAGAAGCACCACTAGTGGCAACTCTGGATGTCAGCGATTCAGTCCTCACAGGTTGCAATCAGCGGTCTCTGGCAGCAGATGAAATACCCGTCGTGGCATCCGTTCATTCACACAGGGCTGCATGTTTCTTCCTCTACACAGAACAAGTGGCAGCCATACTCGCAATGTAAAGAGATAGTTCTCCAGCCAGGGAGTATGCAGCGTTTTCTCCTGTATAGCAGTGGTCACACAAGAGATTCTCAGGTGATTGTATTGCTACAGTCATTTATGACAAGTCTTTATATCAAACGCACGCTGGCTTGCCGCACTCTGAAATGCCTGGGCTTTCTCTATGCATCCCCAGTTCATTCTTTCCCCCTGCCCACAGCACTCTGGTAGTAGTCCAAGAAACACAGTCCAGTATGCATCTTTCTCAGCCATGGACCTCAATTCCCCTAAGTCTCTGCTACGGGATCCTGGGCAACAACATCTACTAACTCTTAAAGTAGCCCGTGCTGCATCAGGGCTACACTACCATCTTTTTTTAAATATGATCCAGGCAGTATGCTTCCTATAGTAGCACATTCTGTTTTTTGTGATAATAATCATGAATAATGTTACGAATGAGTGGAGCCACTACAAAAGTGTCATTTATGAACTTTATCCAGTCCTTAAATACAATCCAGCACATAAGGGTCTTTTATTAACCATCGGGGGTTCTTCCATTGTTCGCTAAATGGAAAGTACACATAGTTTACCAAAAATGTGTGTGGTTCCTCTTGCAATTTAAACCAAACCCTCATCTGGACATGCATCCTGAGTGCCCAGGAAGGGGCAGGGGCAGCAAGCCTGTGCCTCTAATGTTGGGTGGGTACTTTGGAAAGGTAGGCAATGATGCCTCTGCCTCTTGCAAGGCACCTTCTCACATCTAGGAATGTAGGTGTTTGCGGTTGGGGGACATATTGAAATATGGAGGTCTCCTTATAAAAAGTCAGGCCTAGATATACAGCCCCCGACATGAATGAGTACAGGCTTCATGCTACTGCTTGTTACTCATTCATGCATGTAAAAAAGGATTTAAAAAAACACCCACACCATAGAAAAAGTAAATAAACAATGTCTCACTATGTAACTCCAAGGTCAACCATGTCATCCAGAGATGTAGTTCCATGTAAAATGACGCTGTGCTACCCCTCACACCTGATAATCTGACTTCTTGCTAAATGCTGCGTCAATGCTGACCTGTTAAATGACACCTGGCGCTGCTTGAATGTAAACACAGCAGCAGGGATCCTGGGTGAAGCCATTGACCAAATATCACCCAGGATCCCCAAAACGCTTGCTCACAAACCAATTGGCAGGGATCTGTAATTTAGCCCCGTTCATATCTATGCAATGCAGGAAAGCCCATGTTCCCGCATAGCACAAGATCACATGTGACACTGTTAGGTACACTGTGGTTCCATTATTCCTTAATGGCACCCTAATGCACCAAGCCATCGCATGTGTGTGGCACATGGCAACCTATTATGGTGTGATTTAGGTGCAGTAGGCAGCCAATTCAAATGGTAATGTTATTTAAAGGATTTGTGTATTTTTTTTCTGTTGCACTTTAAGCCACCATAAACCTCCCTCTCTCCACTGTATGGTGTTTTTATTTTATTTCATTTTTTTTGCATTGCCTAGGGCAGTTCCCAATAGCCCAGGCCCTTTTCTAAGAAAAGCTTTCAAATTGGCCAGAAAAAAAACAGGATTTGGCTCCAACAAACTTCAATGATTTTCGTGGGTTTTTTAAGTTCACTGAACCTCCTGTGAACTTTGCCTGTTTTGCTTATACCTAGAAGCCATTCCGTAATATGAGAAACTATAGTGTAAAATGTGGTATAATATTGCATTCTGCATTCACTACAGAATAGAAAAAGGCTTTGCTGAGTGTTGCTGCACATTGAGCTGTTTAGGTCAACACACTTACTGAACATTGTGCATCATGGAGTGCTCAGCATGCATTAAGAACACGCATTGAGCTTGCCTTTTCAGTGCTCATGTATGAGACCTTGCTGTGTTTTTATACTTCTTGGAAATACTTCCTTATATTTCAACAAGAGATGTTGTAAAGTTCAACTCATAGATTTCCAATCCAATATTATTCTTGCTACATGAAGATACCATAGCCTTTCTCCAGAGAGGACATGGTACCATAACTCTTTCATGGCCAAAGGGCATTGCTATGCATGATGTGCTGCTGACAGCAATATAGTTTTTAATACACGTTGTACTCTGAACTGTATCTGGGAAAAATCTAGTAAAGCATTTTGGCTAGTGTGCAAGTCAGCAGATACAGTATAGTGCATTAAAATCACAAGAATATGGCAGAATCTATTCTCAGTAAAAACAAATCCAGATAAGAAGCCCCTAACACAGCTAAAGTCGATTTAGTCGATTTGTGCTCCTCTAATATATTTTGCTACTCAGCATGAACTCTGTATTTAAAGAAGAACTCCATTGAAAGAAAAATTAATTTTTAATAGAAAAAAAACTATTTTCAAAGATTTATAACACCAGTTGTCTACCTGTAAAATGTTTTCTTTTTACGGGTCTCCAATCTTTAACCCTTTCGCTGCCAAACCTTGTGTTCCACTTTTGACCTCAGCTGGTGAGACCATTTTTGCAATTTTTCACCTTTTTTTAATTTTGAACTATTGTTTTTAGAGTTTGTAAAAGACCACCCTAACCATACATTTCCTGAAAGCACAGCACTGGTAGAATAAAAAAAAATGTGCTACTAATTTTGTAGGTCCTGCAATAATTGCACAAATGGTCATCAAATCAATATTAAAGCGATAAAAATACACAATTAAATCGATGAAAGCACACTAAAATCAGTACCAACACACACAAAAACATATTTCCGACAAAATCTAAAATATATAACTTATTGAGTTAATAAATAACAAACATTTGTAAATTTTAAATAGTGCCACACAGATATAATGTTATTTTAAAAAGAAAAAACAATGCACCGCAGCACATACGCATGACTTACACCATATCGTGGTGCATGCACATGTATATTATGTGTGTGTGAGGGGGTTGTGTTTTATTTCTTTTTAACTATTTTTTTTTTTTTATAATGTTGGGGGGCTTCAGGGAAATATCAGGGGTCAAAACAGACCCCTGCCATTTCCCTTTTAGAATTGAAAAAGAGATTGAGGACACAGAGTCCTCAACCTCTTTTTTCTGCAGCCCCAGTACTCAATGAACAGGAGCACTCAGTACAGAGATTTCTTTCATGAGAGTTTTAACCGTTTGAAAAAGTGTGACCAATACCATATCCAGGCCAATCATATCTTCTGGCTATAGAGCTAAATGCAGAAGAGGGTGGTCACTGGAATGGGATGATTGCTTTTAATGCAATAAGTATGAGCACTCATGACGGGGTCCTTTTTAAGACCACTAAAAGATCTGTACAGACGGAAACATTACTTCCCATGCTGCTAACAATATAAGAGGTTGAATGGTGTGAAAGGAAGAATGACATTATTTCTTCCCACATACGAGGGATTTTTTTTGTAAGTCAATCTGGAATTCGCTACCAATTAAGGTAATGTTGCTGGATTCATTTAACAGATTTAAAAAAGGATTTAATGCCTTTCTTACAAGGAATGGCATGAGCTATAACTAGCAAATAAAACTGCAGGGGTGATTGATCCAGGCAATTAATCTGGCTACCATGCATGGTATCAGAATGGATTGTTTCCTCTTATGTGGTTAATTGGCAGTTCCTTCAATGAGAATTTATTTTTCCTTCATCTAGAATAGGTCAAAACTTGTACTTCTAAAGTTGAAATTGGAAGACATTTGTTTTATAGGTGCTGTAAGTTCATAACCTTGGACGTATACTATGTCGTTTTGCAACTGATGCAGCAGGTGTCAACTGGGATAATTTAAGTGATAGAAATGGTCAGATTCTTCCTGCTGATGAGCCACAAAATCTGACTCACAGGCGAGATATTCTCTAGAGGCCAAGTAAACTGGTAAAGGACGCCTTGCCCCCTAATCATTCATCGCCATAATTTCTCTGAGTGAAAATAATTAATCAGCAGACATGTAAATTCTGTTTCGTTTGGAAATAATTTTCATAAGAATTTCATTATATTCGGACATTCAGATGCATTCAAATTTCCAAATTCGGACATGTCCGAATGTAAACAAATACGAATGTTCCTTTAATGAAAATTCCAATCCATCTTAATTTCATTCAAAACAAAATTAGACATGTGACTGTTCTCTGGCCAATCAGATTTGTTTTTGTCCCGTTGGGGTTGCATTACTGGCACAGTCATGTGACTCCCTGTTGTGGATCTTTCTAAAAAAAGGAAATTTAAAAATTCAAAAATGAAAATTTGGAACTAAAATTCAGACAGATACAAAATCCTAATAATATATGAAACCACTAATACGAATGGAATTTCGGATCCGAAAACCAAAAGGAATAAAAATCAGAATCGATATGAAACAAAATAAATTTTTGGCGGGGTTACATGTCTACCAATCAGCACCGTGTATTAATATCTTATTCTTATTGATGGCATAATGGGCTGTATTTGGACTTATGCTAAGAATACCCTCCACACACAAACTGCATTTGTAGTTGTTTTTTTTACTTAACATATACAGAATTCCTCAGACAGCACATGTGGCACACAGGGTAATGTACAGATCTTGTTCTGGCCGGTTCTCCTTAATCCCTGCATCATTACACACTAAGTGCCAGGTGCAGTAATGTCACCCAGGTGGCCGCTATTGGGCCCAGGGCAGAGGGGGGCCCAGCCAGGACATCCCCCGGGTGCCGTGTTGGCCACCTGGGTCGCTATGGCATCTCTGGCTGCTGGCTGTCACTGGCGGCTGTGAGGAGGAACGTGCCGCTGTTCACATCACTGACAAGCTGTCAGTGATGTGTGCAGCGGCATGTTCCTCCTCACAGCCGCTGCTGAGTCCATGACAGCCAGCAGCTGCAGAGAAGGAGCCAACAATTTGCTATGGGGCCCTGTGATTTCTAGTTACACCCCTGGCAAGAGTGCAAAGATTTGAGGAGTGGGCAGTGGGTATTAATAGTCTTCCTTTGCAGGATGATTTTTGGATGCTGTGAAGCAACAGACTTACTTTAAAGTAAATCTGTACTTTACACTTTTAGGGCAGAGTAATGGGTTCATTTAATAGATCATAGTCTGCTGAAATGAAAACATAAAGCTGTCGCTTCTTAACAGCTTGGCCTGTATGAAGTCAGGGCTGTGTTAACATGTATGCACTAAGAAGGGGCAGGCAGTATACTCAAGGAGAGTAAGGTTTGTGTCAGGATTGTTCATAGTGAATAACACTGACACAGACCACAAGCCCTGTCAGGATCCAGAGCACCCCCAGGTGGCGCTGGAGCCAGGTCCTGCAGTTCCTGTGCTCGCCTTCGGGTGTCCAGCAGCCAGGGACTGTAAGGAACCTGCAGCTCCAGTACTCACCTGCGGGTGTGCCCCAGCTGTGACGGATCATCCCATCACCTGGTGCTTCCTGGGAGGGTATTTAGGCCCTAACTGCAGTCAGGAAGCTGGCTCAGTATTTGCGTCGCCTGCACTTGACTGATTCCTGAACACCGGTTCCTGAACCCAGCTTCCTAGCTGCAGACCTGTCACCGACCCGGCTTGTTACCCGACCACTCTTCTTGGATTCTGTTTCTGTACCGTGCTGCCCTCCTGTTAACGACCTGGCTTGTACCTGACCATTCTTCCTAAATCCTGTACTGTGCTTCCCTCCTGTTAACCCTCCTTGTTACTTCACTGATAAACCTGTGGGGGGTTGAGGGGGTTAGTAGTTTTGTTTGATGGTAACAAATAAACTGTGCATAGAACCCTATCCTGTGTGGGCATATTATTTGGTCATCCTGCGTGGGTACCTGCATGTGGTGTGAGGACGCCTGTGCATGGTACCCTGGCAAGCCCGCACCTTCCTATTAAAGAGGGCAACCTAAGTAGTCACTGCCTTTTTTATAATAGTTTATTGAATTTTGAAATGTTATCTTAAGCGACACTTCTTTTATCAAAGAATCCACAACTCACATACATGTAAGTACTGTAGGGTAGTGGGCTGGATTGATAGAGTGTAGTCCCCTATCTGCTCACTAGATGGTGATAGAGAATAGCTAAGTGTTTGTGATTATGGGAGTCACTGTGCAGTTAAATGGTAGCTCTGCCCTCTAGGAGCTCTATGGTAAGGGCTGAGCCATATATATCGGAGCTGCCCAGGAGAGAGAGACAGGGGACAGAGTGATTAATAATAGAAAGCAAAAGGCTGGACCATGGGAAGGCCCAGGATGTATTCGCTATTGATATCTCTCAGCTTCCCCTTATGGCGTGTAATATATTGTGCAGATGAAGAAGTTTTAGGTAAACTGTAGATAAGGCTATCTGTGTGAACTGATCCTGCCCCCAACCTCTAGATGGGTATTTCTCTTGCAAAGGAGGTGGGCTGGATTGCTGCAGTCATAACTACAGGAATATAGGTGGGGAGAGATCATGAGTAATGCTGGTCAGGCCAGGACGGGTGTCTCTCAGAGATGGGCTCTGCCATGAAAAGGTGAGGTGCAGTGATTCCGCCCAAGGCCATGAGTACTTTGAGAGCCCCATGTCCAAAGTATACCAGGGAATCTGAGCCATTACAAAGGTGGCCAGGCAGCAAAGAGTTAATGCAACGTGTGATGGGATGCCTGGCGCCGCACAGCGGTGCACATTAGAAGCATGCAGTCCTGCACGTGCCCACTGCTGCTACACTACAGTACTACCTCATTTGTATATAGAAGATGTAATTAGGTTACCCCAAGAAAGAAATCCCGCGATCGTACGAGAATTGTGCAGTGTATGGAAGGCGTGCGACCGTTTCTAATGTACGGTCGCACGACTTTTGTATTTCGAGCATGTTGGAAAACCAGCCGAGAATCGTACGATTTTCGGCTGTTTTTTAACATGATCGAGAGATGACTGCCGAACGGGCCGGTGTGCGCACGGGCACACTGCCCGTTCAGCATTGCAGTCATCGGAAGCCCGCCCCTCAGGGGGGCTGGCTTGCGATGATCGCAAGTACGATCTGCCTGTCCAAGATGAGCAGATCGTACGTTTTTTTAATTACTTTACAACCCTCGCAAGACAGAAGTCTTGCGAGGGTTGTAAAGTGTATGGGCACCTTAAAACTTTCATCATTAAAGGAGAACTATGGGGTTAAGGCTTTTCCCCATAGTTCTCCTTAGGGTAACGGGAGGACACAAACTAGCCTCCTCCCATCACCCTAGGCTCAGCATACCGCGAGCTGTAGCTCGCGGTATACTGAGACGCCGCAGTATACCCCGATTATGCCGGGATCCGCCCAGCTGTGTGACTGACAGCTGGCTCTGCCTATCTAGAGGCAGAGCCAGCTGTACCCTCCCCCGTCCGTTCCACCAGTCAGAGCTGGCGGATCGAAGCGGGGAGGGGGGAATCCAGCCATCCCCTGTCACGGCAGAGAGCCATGACAGGATCGAGAGGTGAGCGAACGCCGGTATGTGTTCGCTCACCTCCCGATCTACTGAGCCGACCTGTGGCAGTCTCATTGTCACAGGTCGGCTAGAACTATGAGGTGAGTGAAAAGCACTCACCTCATAGTTCTC
>NW_017306962.1:336362-377918 GCF_000935625.1 Nanorana parkeri | reverse complement strand
TCCAGCAGCCAGGGACTGTAAGGAACCTGCAGCTCCAGTACTCACCTGCGGGTGTGCCCCAGCTGTGACGGATCATCCCATCACCTGGTGCTTCCTGGGAGGGTATTTAGGCCCTAACTGCAGTCAGGAAGCTGGCTCAGTATTTGCGTCGCCTGCACTTGACTGATTCCTGAACACCGGTTCCTGAACCCAGCTTCCTAGCTGCAGACCTGTCACCGACCCGGCTTGTTACCCGACCACTCTTCTTGGATTCTGTTTCTGTACCGTGCTGCCCTCCTGTTAACGACCTGGCTTGTACCTGACCATTCTTCCTAAATCCTGTACTGTGCTTCCCTCCTGTTAACCCTCCTTGTTACTTCACTGATAAACCTGTGGGGGGTTGAGGGGGTTAGTAGTTTTGTTTGATGGTAACAAATAAACTGTGCATAGAACCCTATCCTGTGTGGGCATATTATTTGGTCATCCTGCGTGGGTACCTGCATGTGGTGTGAGGACGCCTGTGCATGGTACCCTGGCAAGCCCGCACCTTCCTATTAAAGAGGGCAACCTAAGTAGTCACTGCCTTTTTTATAATAGTTTATTGAATTTTGAAATGTTATCTTAAGCGACACTTCTTTTATCAAAGAATCCACAACTCACATACATGTAAGTACTGTAGGGTAGTGGGCTGGATTGATAGAGTGTAGTCCCCTATCTGCTCACTAGATGGTGATAGAGAATAGCTAAGTGTTTGTGATTATGGGAGTCACTGTGCAGTTAAATGGTAGCTCTGCCCTCTAGGAGCTCTATGGTAAGGGCTGAGCCATATATATCGGAGCTGCCCAGGAGAGAGAGACAGGGGACAGAGTGATTAATAATAGAAAGCAAAAGGCTGGACCATGGGAAGGCCCAGGATGTATTCGCTATTGATATCTCTCAGCTTCCCCTTATGGCGTGTAATATATTGTGCAGATGAAGAAGTTTTAGGTAAACTGTAGATAAGGCTATCTGTGTGAACTGATCCTGCCCCCAACCTCTAGATGGGTATTTCTCTTGCAAAGGAGGTGGGCTGGATTGCTGCAGTCATAACTACAGGAATATAGGTGGGGAGAGATCATGAGTAATGCTGGTCAGGCCAGGACGGGTGTCTCTCAGAGATGGGCTCTGCCATGAAAAGGTGAGGTGCAGTGATTCCGCCCAAGGCCATGAGTACTTTGAGAGCCCCATGTCCAAAGTATACCAGGGAATCTGAGCCATTACAAAGGTGGCCAGGCAGCAAAGAGTTAATGCAACGTGTGATGGGATGCCTGGCGCCGCACAGCGGTGCACATTAGAAGCATGCAGTCCTGCACGTGCCCACTGCTGCTACACTACAGTACTACCTCATTTGTATATAGAAGATGTAATTAGGTTACCCCAAGAAAGAAATCCCGCGATCGTACGAGAATTGTGCAGTGTATGGAAGGCGTGCGACCGTTTCTAATGTACGGTCGCACGACTTTTGTATTTCGAGCATGTTGGAAAACCAGCCGAGAATCGTACGATTTTCGGCTGTTTTTTAACATGATCGAGAGATGACTGCCGAACGGGCCGGTGTGCGCACGGGCACACTGCCCGTTCAGCATTGCAGTCATCGGAAGCCCGCCCCTCAGGGGGGCTGGCTTGCGATGATCGCAAGTACGATCTGCCTGTCCAAGATGAGCAGATCGTACGTTTTTTTAATTACTTTACAACCCTCGCAAGACAGAAGTCTTGCGAGGGTTGTAAAGTGTATGGGCACCTTAAAACTTTCATCATTAAAGGAGAACTATGGGGTTAAGGCTTTTCCCCATAGTTCTCCTTAGGGTAACGGGAGGACACAAACTAGCCTCCTCCCATCACCCTAGGCTCAGCATACCGCGAGCTGTAGCTCGCGGTATACTGAGACGCCGCAGTATACCCCGATTATGCCGGGATCCGCCCAGCTGTGTGACTGACAGCTGGCTCTGCCTATCTAGAGGCAGAGCCAGCTGTACCCTCCCCCGTCCGTTCCACCAGTCAGAGCTGGCGGATCGAAGCGGGGAGGGGGGAATCCAGCCATCCCCTGTCACGGCAGAGAGCCATGACAGGATCGAGAGGTGAGCGAACGCCGGTATGTGTTCGCTCACCTCCCGATCTACTGAGCCGACCTGTGGCAGTCTCATTGTCACAGGTCGGCTAGAACTATGAGGTGAGTGAAAAGCACTCACCTCATAGTTCTCTTGTAAAGAAAAAAAAACAATGTCCACCTTCTGTACCCTCTTCCTAAGAGCATTATGCTCTAAAATACAGGCACACTTTAATACGTTTAGTTTGTTACACGTCAGTTCAGTAGAGATCTTCGTGTTGATTGTGTGGCGGCTATCTAGCTTAGTTGTCAGGAAGTATAATGGAGATTTGCTTGCCTTGTGGCATTTGTTCTGGGTGGTTGTAAATTCACATGCTCTTGTACTGCTTGGCTGTGAGGCGTTTCGCCTTCTTGCAAGATAAATAACACACAGAGAAAGATCGATCTACAGCGGCAATAGTTTGGGATAAGACAAGCAGCTCTTTTACCTATTGATTTCTCCTCCATGTTTCTGACACAAGAGGAGGAGGGAATGCAGAAAAAACATAAGAGAATTTGTGAGCAAGATAAGCCTGTATCTGTGTGTGGTATGGTATCCAATGACAACACTAACATAAAACGTATTCATTTATGGAAAGGAAGCCAATTATCATGTCATTGAGGGTCAAAAGAAAATGCTGCTGCAGGGAGACTTCATTGGTAAGGCACTGCGTAGAATTAACAATCCTGCCCCCTACGTGGTGAATGCTGGAATTAAAGCAGATTCAAATTTTAATTGCTCAACTGCCAGCTATATGCTATCAAGGTAATGTGTATTATATCTGATTGCACTTATATATGTTCCTACTAGGAATTACTTTGCTGCTATAATTTGAATGAACTAGAGGTCATCCTGTATAATGGTATAATTGTACAGTTTTCATTTGCACAATTTTCATTCTACAAAACCCTAGGAATATGTACAGTAATTGTATGCAGCTGTGTAGTGACCTTTCTTTGTGTACTTACTAATGAAGATGGCCACTTCCACATGTCTCTTCCTTCCTGGAACACGCGCCCAACACACACAAAGGCTGCCAACTCAGAACACGGTCTCCCACAGCTCCCAGAGCATGCATTTTATTCAGGCCATGAAAGAAGCTGATGGAAGGAGGTGGTTAGGTGGGCCACCATAGTCCAAGCTTCTGGCATCATTGCCTAGCAACAAAGGAAGCAAACGCCAGCACAGTAGAATGTGGAGAGCGGGTCATAGGCAGGTGGCAGCCGTCAATCAAATTAGTGAGTTTGTGAAGGGTAGTACACTTTGAGAATTACAGAAATGACTTGGCTGGGAGCTAGAGGTGGAATGATTGGAGAAGAGGCAGACGTTACATGGCTAATAAATTACAAGTACAAAATCACAGACTCCCACTAGATATTTTTTACTGAATTTTTTGCCCACATACTCGGGGCCCCCGTGGCATTACGTGCCCCCCCCCTTTCAACTCCAGTGAAGAAAAGAAATGTTTAAGTCATTCTGAAGTGACTATCTCTTGGCTCCACAAAAAGTTTTTTTTTTTTTACAGAGTTGAGGGCTCTGTTGAATTAAGCACATGGGCATTGGCAGGGTTTTCCCCATTTCTATGGACTAAAAGGAATAAGCTTTTATGATTGTAGAGACTTTTTAAAAATAAATTCTAATGAATTGACAGAGGAAGAGGATGCAATGACTTTTCTCAGGTTCTCAGAATTTAATATCAGTTTGCACTGGGCCTCATTTACATTATATCTATCTCCGGACACATCTTTCATTGATGCAGTATAATTTATGAATATCTCATAAAATGGTCTGCCTTAGGCCATTGATAAATGGACTTCAACTCAGTGCTTGTGCACTTCCATTGGTTTCATATAAAAATACAGCCCCGATGCTGGCGACGTACACTGTACGTCGTCAGTCACGAAGGGGTTAAAAAGCAAAGAACATCCTTTGTGTAAACTTTCTGCACCCTACTGTATGCTGCAACCTAACTTGCACACTTTTGTAGCAATGTCAGTTTGTTGATTGTTTTTTCTGCCAAACAAATAAAATATTTACAAGCTGCCAAGAAATAAAGGAGGTAGACACTCCAACACTTAGAACTTCAACCTATCCCATATCCCTTGGGTTGACTTATAGCTCATATTGCTAATGATGTTCCCCGTCTATATAACTGCTTTTCAGAAAGAAAATGTCTTCTAAGTAGCAGCAAAGAAAATTTCCAATTGCATTTGTTCCCATTACCTACTGTGTTTTAAGATTACACACACATCTAACAATGTATCCAGATGCAAATGTTATAATAGAAAATGCAATTTGCTAAAAGTATTGGGGTAACATTTTTTGGTGGTCTCTTTGACTAGGCAGAGAGGTGCTCTGCTTCGATGCTGGTATTTGCCCTGGAATAGCCTCTACTCCAAAATGTTGTATATTTGAACAGATATAGTGTGAACACACCAACATATAATGCTCTAGGTCAGTGGTGGCGAACCTTGGCACTCCAGCTGTGCCAAAACTACATATCCCAACATGCATCTGCCTCTGGGAGTTATGTCTGTGGCTGTCAGAGCCTTGCAATGCCTCATGGGACTTGTAGTTCCAAAACAGCTGGAGTGCCAAGGTTCGCCATCACTGTTCTAGGTCATATCCTGCTCAGTTGTCTGAAATCTTAAGTGTGTCTCTTATTACAGGAAGTGCCCCAGAACTACGCATTGGGTTATTAGAGGCTGTTTATCACATTATATCAATGAAACACCTTTTTTTTACCAAGCTAAGTCTGCCATCACATGAACTGCACAGTGCTTCTTCCCAGGGTAAAGACCGGCCCGCCGTCGACCATTCTCGTTGCTGTCCTTATTTCTTATGTCATCATCATGTTAAAGTCTTTAGTTTGTTCCCAGGAATCAGCTTTTTTTAATTGATCTGTGGTTTTTAGGTGCACAGCGTTGAATGAATCACTGTGGAAACTAGTGAGTAACAGGTCCTGTCCATATTTGTTACTAACAATCTGCATCACTGTGATCCCTGTAGTTTTATTTCATGCACACTGACAGAAGATTAAACCTCACTGATACCACCTATCTAAGATCAAGGATTCATATCAAACCTAGATTAAAAAAATATTACCCTACCATTTGCTTTTCTTTACTTTATTCTCCTGTATTAAATGTAAGATGATAAACAGATGATGAATTAAATCTATTTTTATATGACTATATTCCCTTATAAGAGTTAGCATAATAAAACACCACAGACCTATGCAATGATGTGCTAGTATAAAGAAAAGTAAATGAATGTGAACCGTTAATTGGGCAACATGAGTTTGAATGTTGTCAATTTTTTTTTCTTTTCACCACAAAAGACTGATCTAATGCTGTTTGTGCTGAATGCAGCTGTCTGCTTTGCAGGTATGAATTGTCACACGTGGCTCATTAGCCCAATGGCAAATCTAGTTAAATGCTTTAGATAGATGTAATGGAGGAAGACACTTTTTGTAATAATATTTCAGAGTCCTCTCTTAACTCTATCAAAGGTAGAGACCCCGCTGCAAATCTTCTGACGCTCTTGGCATGCTACCAACTTACTTTATTGCCCAGTGTCACAACTGTAAGTTTTAGTGCAGCAATTCCGGGAGTCTTTGGTCTTTTGTCAAAGAACTTAATTTACAGAACAGTGCTACTGGCAGGATGGGAAATTAAGGCATAAATCAAATTAATACTAATTAAGGATCTATCTCAACAACAGAGCGGTCGCTTAAGTAGGATATCGTAGGTGCTAATTCATATATAGTAGTCATACCAATTAGCAGCTTAAATGAACTACTTTCCTTACAATGTAAGGTTTTTCTTATTCTTTATTAATTAATTGTGTAAGATAATACCATTTGTTAAAGGTATTTTATAATGTTTGCAACTGTTTGCAAAGGGTTTCAGAAACTGTATAATAATAATATGTAACAAAGTAAATTTTATTAAGACCCCATTCACACAGTGATTTGTAGTGCGTTTTCCGCTCAAAAATCTCTCAAATATGAAGCTCAATGTAGCTCAGTGTGGCTCTTCCAATGCATTTCAATGGAGATGTTCACATCTTGAAGCTCAATGTCGCCTGCAGTTTGTAGCTGAAGCAGGAGCTATTTTTTGGCGGATTTCACGCTTTTTGGCCCCAATAGACTTCAATGGTGTAGTTCAATGTCGCTCATTACCGGTGTTTTTGCACAACATTGTAGTTCAATAGTTGTTTGCCTAAAGACGGAACTGCGTGACAATGTTATATGATGAGAGGTCAATAAACATTGACTGAAGATTAATCTGGAGTGCAAGTGACCTTTTCTACATTCATTGTAGCGCAATGTCGCGCTACACAAGTGTCACTTTTGCCCAGAAATTACACTCTCCACACAAGCGGGAAACAGGAAGAGAAATTATGTCACATCAAAGACTGCTTTCAATTGGATACAGCCCAATGTAGCAGCTACAAAGTCCCTGTGGTAAAATGCCAAAAGAAGTGCTACATAGCGCGTCAAGATGTGCACTGTAGCTCAAAGAAGCTTAATGTACCTCAATGTCGCTCTGCTCAAATCAGCACTGAAAAGGCACTTGTTTTGTTGTAGCTCAGTGTGAATGGGGTCTAACATGCTAATATTGTAATAAACGTGTTTCTATTTAGAGTAAGTACCTGATGGCTGTAGATTGTACTCATTACCTATAGAGACTGTACCACCTGCTTGGAACTGCAACACAAGTTACTGCTCTATACAGTAGACGTCTATACTGTCTAGCTGCCTTATCCTGTCATTTTTTCAATCCTTCAGTGAAGATGCTGATTGCACTGTTTAGCATAGAACAAGTCACTAATGAGAGAGCACACTAACATGGATATGAAACACCATGAAAAGAAGGCAAACTAAGCAAGAAGAATGTAAGAGCCACGTAAAAAATTTATTTTAGGTAAACATTTCAAAATCATATAATTATTTTTAAGATGCCATAAGATTGAACTATCAAATTTCTAGTCTTCAGAACTATTATTTTCCCACCGTACTGTACTGTCATTAACTAAAAGAATCTCCAAACAGGCAATCCTAGAAAAGAAAAGACTGAATACTTTCCTTTCCTGCACTGCCAGGACGCTGTTTCATTCATGAGAAATCCTTCACTGAAGTCCATTGAGAGACCAACACTTTTAGGTGTGTAAATCTTCCCAAATTATGAAAATATAAAGACAAAAATCTCCACGCCAATCTAATGATGAATAATAAATAACAAATTGTAACAAGCAGCCAACACAAAAATGTGGTTAACACACTATACCATAAAAAACAACATTAGTGTAGGGCTCTAGAGGTACAATAAGTGAATACAAAATAACGACACAGTGAAAACAAAATCGTTTTCCACAGTAACAAAATAACATATACTAATACATAAGTGTAATCAAAAAGTGTTTAGTCTGTGCCCTGGTGAAAAAAAAAACCACTTAAATATGTGCATAGTCCATAATTCAGCGAAGAAACAACAATTGAAAATCCCAGCAAATGTGCTTAGTCCATAATCTCTAAATCTCCAATTGAAAATCACAGCTGATGTAAAAATGGTAAGATCAAAATGAATAAACAATCCTTCAGAGTAGTATCACCATCAGTGTGAATGAAGTTAACAGGGCTATTCAGAAAAGGGTGAAGAGTTTGGAGAAGGCGGGAGAAGTGAACAATCTAGGCCAAAATAGCCGATTTGGAAAAATTCTCCAATTCAGCTCACTTTCCAGTTCAGCTATGTTGTCCTAGATTGTTCACTTCTCCTGCCTTCTCCAAACTCTTCACTCTTTTCTGGATAGCCCTGTTACTGTCCTCTTTTCCAGGTATGTCTGTATGGGGATGTTTTTAGTTGGCAGCGTCCCTCTTTCCAGTGTCATAGAGAAACTTTATCCACCAATTTATTCACTCCCAACAGTTACTTTTATGGCCTGCCAACTGGCAAGTGTGCTTATTTCACCTCTCAACTGAACTTTTGAGCCCTCAAATGGTTGGTGCCATAGCTGATCACATGTGCAGCACCATGGCAATGGCAATCCAAATAGAACAATCCAAATAGAAGCAAAGGCTGTGAAGGATAGGAGGACCTGATTCGGCAATTTGTAGTATTACTGCACATATTATGCACAAAGTGGCATGTAAAGGGTTACAATCACATGAGATAATAATGCTTCATTCATTAAGAAAGAAGGTTTTTAGGTGTGATTAACGCCAATGATTTTTCCTGTGTGATTTTAACACCTAATTCACAAAATATTTGTATTCAGTTTAGAAAAAAAAAACGATTGAGTGTTAAAATAAGTTTAGCTTTTTACTTGTTGGATGCAGTTGAAAAACTGCTATCGCATGATTTGCCATAATTCTTATTATGATACGTACATTAAAACATTATTTTTACATTATTTTTACATGGTTAAGCTAACTTCACACCTAACACATGTTTTACAGTACATTAATGCAGCACATGCTGATTTATGGGCATTGGTTGCGGTGTAATTATTTTAGAATGGCACCCTAACCCACAAGAACAGTAGCTGTCAATGCACTTATAGTACAGTTTCAGGTACTCTGCAATGCTTGGGATCTTGCAGGAAAGAATGGTGATGCCCCCCTCACCTAAGCAATATGGGAAGAAACCAAAGTATGGTAACTATATTAAATAATTCTTTCCCCCACAGACTTTTTCTTTTATAATTTTGTTGACTGTTTTGGCATGTGGAGTGGCTGCAAAAAAACAGTGCCACTACATTTTTAGTCCGCTTTAAGGTGCATGAATGGGATTCCTTATCTGAGCATGCCTTAATGCATGAAAACACATTATACCGCATGCGTTATTGAGTGTGCAAGTGTGAAAGGGTCCTAAAAAAGCACCATATCCTCCACCCTTTCTAAATCCTAACCTGGCATATTAGGCTTATGGGCTGGTGATATCACATTGTAGTAGGTTCAGAACAGAACTGCTTGCAGTAGGTTGACTTAGTAGCCCTTGTGAGTTTCTACTCACTCCAGGCTCCTGCCTGGCAGAGGTGTGTGCTCAGGGCAGCCTTCAGAAATTTCGGGGCCCCTTACACAGCTTTAGGCCGGGGCCCCCCTCCCTGCACCGCCCTTTCTCCCCCGCACCACCGCCAGTCAGTCAAATAGTCACATTACCCGCTGGACGCAGGGCTTCGTGACCTGCTGGACACTAGACATGTGCACCGGCAAAAATTTGAGTTTCAGCTTGTTTTGATTCGGATTTTGTGTTATTTCGTTTTTCGGAATTTGGACACATTTTCGCTAGCAGCAGTCTGTACGAATGTTCATTTCTGTTTCATGTTTGTATCATTGGTTTCATTGCAGCAAAGTGATATAAAATAGTTTTTTTTTTAATTGTCACTTTTATGAGCCTTGGGCACCAGTTGCTTGCTGCTGTCCTCTGCCAATGCCCATCTCCCCAGTGGGCCACCCACCCCAGCATCAGCCACCCCAGAGTCTGACACCACGCTGCTGCTGTTCTCCCAGACGTCTCCTTACCTCTCCACTCCAGTGCAGTCCAGGACAAGCAGCTCAGCTCAGCTCCTCTCCCGCCTTGCTCTGTGCACGGCTCGTTCCCCAAGCTCCGCCCACAAAAAAATGCACAAAGTTATCTTTCTATAAGAGCATTCACAGTCGGCCGGATACAAATGCAAGGGTCCTGGGCGGGCCTCTGAGGCGGCCGGGGCCCCTGACATTAATATCGGCCGTACCCCCCTGACAGCGGCCCTGTGTGTGCTACTGATCCTGGCTTCCTAAGCCTGCAAGGCCACATGTGCTATGCTGTAAGGCCTATGTTGGGCTCTAGGCTTGCACTGCCTTGATGGTGGTAGTTTCTCAGAAGGAGGGGACCTGTTCTTGGAAAGGAGCACCAGAGAACAATATTGCCTGCAGGAGGTGTCTGAGAAACTTGAATTTGTCTTGGACCTCACAGGGAGTCTGGCGTCTCACCCAGGGAGTTCAGTGCTATGTCTACTTCACCAGCTAAAGCTCTCTATCGTATTCTGTCGTACACAGTGTTGCCACAATTGGCTTAAAAGTTCTCTGCACTGTGAACCTGGGAAGTGGTCATTGAGTCTGGAGTCTGTACTGTCATAGGTGTCTGTAGACCTTAAGCCTCTCTTCCATGTGAGCCTGTGGCAGGATAAAATCTTTAAAATCTCTTAAAGTAACTGGCAGCCAACTTTACATTCACATCCCCCAACCAGCTAAGGACTTACCTCTAAAGTAAAATGTCATCCCACCCTGCCTCTAGAGTTCTTCACATGCTTTTTGGGGTCAGGGGATACTACGCATGTTTTACCACATGTTAACACAATGCACAAGTGTGAATGGGCCCTTAGGGGCCCATTTAGGGCAAAATGAAAAAACCCACCCAATATTATACAAAGCCTCCAGGCTGCAGGACCCAATCCAGGACCAATTTTGAAGGAAACAGAAGGACCAGTTTTCTGCTAATGATACACACATCCTGGAGCCCCTAAACCTGTACAGGGTACATTAGTACCCCTCTTTACTCATTCCAAAAACATATGAAATATAACAAAATACACACATTGCAAAGTCCTTTAATGCATAAAAAAATCTAAACAATGTCCCACATGTAAATCCAGAGTCAAACATAATGGCGGCAGCTCATTCACGATGAGCTGCCGCCCAACGATGTTGTCCTGCTGCACTACCTAAACTAAATGATAGATACTCAACTGCTTTGTTATCAAACAGAAGCCAGGGATGTATCATTCAGCAGCATTTAATTTTAACTTTTTGTGGAAATGAGTAATAAGGGGTTCGAATCTACTCCATACTCATAACTCTTGGGGAGGGGAGATTTCTGGGGGCCGCTTATTCTAAAGGGGGCTCCTTGATTCTGATAACTCCACCCCCCACAAACCCCCACATCCTTTTTGGGGGACAGGATGTGGGGATGAGGACATTTTCCCCTTAATATGGGGACCAGGTGCCTAGCAAGGGACTCCCCCTACTCTTAGCAAGGTACCCTCTTAATGTTAAAAAGTATTTGGTCATGCAAGGTTAATGGGGGGACCCCTTATTTTTTATTTTTAAAGGAAAATGTGGCCAATTACATCACTCAGGATCCGCGGCTGGTCTATTTACAAACAGCAGCCTGGGATTTAGGGTGGGTGGACTTGTCAACGTGTGCGCCAATTTGTTCAGTAGTTCATGAAACCGCGAATAGGCTGGGTTTGAGTTGAAAGCTCATTTCTAACGAGGAATTTAGAAGTTTAAATTAAATATGGTAGAAGAGAATTTAAGATAACGTTTTTGTTGATAGCCCTCACCTATGGCAGCGGTTGGCAGAAGGCTACCTGATCACAGAAGGTGTTAAATTCCTAAGACTTCCATTCTTTTAATACCACTTGTGTCTTACTTTGTCCATGTGACCTCTGATTCCTCATCAATGACTCTTTCTTAACTAAGCAGTAATGGTTTATTTCCTGAGATTATGGCTGCTCTGCTTTGCTTTACCTCTCACAGCTCTCGTATTGTTGTAGACATCTTCTGTTTGGTGTTGCCGCTCTGCATATATTAGCTGTACACTTGAAAGTATTATAGGACGGAGAATAAATTAAAAGAAACTCACGGATGTTGCCTCTCACTAATTGCAGTGGCACACTTTACTGCTGGCTAGAATGGGAAGTAATACTCTCCAAATACACAGCTCAGATCATCGAGTGCTCCTCTAAAATGTTTGCTTGAGTCTGTGAAAAAACACACTGAATGTTTGCTTTATGCAGCTTAGGGAAAGTGCAAGGTGAGTGCTTTACTACATGAGCTGCATTTTTCCTAATACTGCGCCACAGTGTATTTGCCATTGTTGAACCCAAACAGTCTATGCTGCCTGGAATAGAATTTAAATTCTGCAGCCTGTGTTTCTTTCCAAGGGTTTGTAGCTTCATATTATTCTGCATTGCTGTAATATGTATTGCTGGGAATTGTAGTTCTCTATAGCTATTGGTAGTCATTATTGCTGGGTTTTATAGTCCTCTATAGCTGGTGGTATTATTCTACATTGTTGTATAATGTGCTGAGATTTGTAGTCCCTCTACAGCTTGGAGTTAGTGGCAGAACTACGAGGGTTGCAGCAGTCGTATATGCGCACAGCACTGACGTGGCATCCCTCCACTACCAGTGTGCTATAATTTTCCTCAACCCATACTCTACCGCATCTCTTCCAGGTGCACATGCCATGAAGAAAGGCAGTCATGAAAACAGCTGATTCGGATGACTCGGCCCCACTGGAAGTGACACAGTCGAGAAAATGTATAGGATCAAGAAAAATTATCGAACACTGACTTTGACACTCTCCAGCCCCTCCCACTCTCCTCCCACAGCTCACAGCCCAGAAGCATGGACAGCCAGCGGCGGTCTACAGTGGGTTAGAGTCCCTAAGTAGCGGACATGGAGCGGAGTAAGGCCAGAACCATGTAGGGAGCTCAGTGGGAGGAGAGCACCATCCCCCAGCCAGTCACCCCTTTCATGGACTTACTAGGAGTCCTCACATCATCCGACCATTTACACTACCGTTACACGGATGGCAAAAGTGGCAGACGGGCGGGGAGAAGGCGGGGGAAGAGGCAGAGCGGGAAGGGGGCCAAGTTGCTGCACCATGGGCCTCTGGGTTGTACTTGCCCCCTGGGCTAAAAGTTGCCAGTCAGCCCCTGGGTAGTGCAACGTGATGACAGGTAACACCAATACTCTGCTCAGACATGCACAGAGCCAAAAATTTACTTTATTCTCTTGACAGTTTGAATCAACCTTTAGGTCACTATACACCTATTTTAAAGTTACCCATCACATCAAATATTTCTTTATTATATTATGCTTTGATTAAAACACATCTATCGTAATTGAAAATGCAAATAGTACATCTTCCTTGGTCAGCAAGACATTAGTCATTGTTGTTTCATACCTCGTGCAGAAAATGAAAATAAGATCAAATGTTATTTGACTCAGAAGTGGAAGCTAGAAAGAAAAGTGAAACACGATGTACAAGGCACAGGAACAAACAAGAAAATGACATGTTGAAAACAAGCCAACAGGAGAAAAGTTAAAGTGACAATAAAGACCCCCCCCATACTGCTGTGGGCACTTACCTTATTTGATCCAATCATCTTCTTCCTTCCACTTGTTTCCGACACTCCCTCCAGCGCTGGTGCCTTTCTCTGATCCACCGCGGACTCCTCGGATCCCACGTTATTTGTCTGACGTGCGCACTCCGGGCTGCCAGGCTGCGCCCATTGAGTTCCATTTTCTCTCCTCTCCCCTCCGCTCTACTGCGCATGCGCCACACACTTCTTCTTTACAGTCGTTCGGGAGTCGGGAGTGCTTCAGCTGGGGGAAGGGGTGTTGCTGGAATTGGTAAGTAATTAGGTATTTCCCTAATTTTTTATTAGGGAAATACTGCTAGCAGTAGATATATGCCAAACAAATGAAAGACTTTAATTATACTTTAAGCAAATGCATACAGATGTCAAGATATTAAAAGGCATAACAGCACATTCACTGAATAAAACAAGCTTGAATAATTTTACATACTTAATAAAAAGTCACAAATGTGTAAAACCCATAGGTATTTATAGAGGCAGTATGTAAATGAACATCCACCACCAATGCTACATCTCTGAGCTGCCAGGCATCCCCGCTGGGGATAGGGGGGCATACTGGGATGATCAATATAAGTGAATGAGGACAGTGGTCTATAGTCTTCATTTTAAAAGGTACCAGTTACTAACCAAAAAAACACACTAGGCTGTTTAATATTTGTTTAAATACTAAGCAACTTTGTGTATATAACCTGTTACCTCTGCCTTTTCTTTGAGAGCTATCACCGCAAGCATGAGTAACTCTAAATATTGCTTTGTTACATTCAGCCTTTTTGCAGTGTGTAGTGTAACTGCATACAAGGAGTGAGAACAAGGAAGGCATTTGTTCTACATACCTGTGTGTTATAAAGAACATCTGCAAACTTTTTCTTAACCCTTGCAGTGGCGCTACCGCTGCACTGCAAGTGTTAGGTGCTCGTTTTTGTCTAAGTGTAAAAATAACAAAGAAATACTCACCATACAACCTCGGAGCCAGTCAGCTGTTAAAGGACTACCTCCAGCCTCTCTCCTCCTCTGCTGCAACGATGGCATGTCTATCGGCATCCTCACTTCCTATACACAGTGTATTAGATGTGATGACTTACAGGACCTTAGAGTGCTGCAGCAGAGGAGGGGAGAGTCTCCAGGGACTGGTCAAAGAGCAAGCTGGATCCGAGGATCAGGTGAGTATAACTTTGTTATTTTTGCAGCTAGACAAAAACGAGCACTTAACCCTTTCAGTGCTGGGTTAGCCCCACTGCAAGGGTTAAGAAAAAAGTTTGCCCAGAGCCCTGCTTTAATATCTTTAATTTCATGAGTGATAAATGATTATTTCTATGCTGCAATGCACTTAAGCAATCATTCCACTAAATACAATAGTCTTTTGGTGGTTTTTGTGGATTTTAAACCATCCAACAGCTTCCTGTATCTAGGGACTTTGGGGGAGACGTGTGTGCTTGAGCTCCCAAGCCTGCAAGTCTTCTGTGTTCATTATAGGAAGATGTAAAAGAAGTAGGAGCACCACTCCAATGGTCTCGATGTCAGGAAATATTTTATTTAATCTTGTCTAAGATAAAAAGCAAGCACTTTATAGTTTCCACGTCATCAGGGCTAAAAGAAGATACATATTTCAATGAGGAACAAAAATATGAAATAGAAAGACTGCTATATTAAAGACCCAAATAATAATAAAAATGATAGTAATCTGCTTTTTCCACCGTATCCTGGGAGGGAATTGAGGATTGAGGTGATAGCCTGCAGTTATACACTCTTCTCATCTGTCTTCTACTGAATTATGTGCTTGGGGACTGGACACTCTGGGGCAACTAGGGTTCAGGATCCCTTCCAGCACTTTTGCTCTTAGTCTATGTACTTCTCTTCTAGCTCCTTTTGTCTGTTAGTGTTTGTGCGTGTCTGTCCTGTCTGTGTTGCTCAGGGGTGAACATGCTCGGTGCTGTCCTCTCGTATAGTTGGACGTGCCCGGCAATTCACCTTGCCATACAGTTCTTTTCTATTGTTCTGTTGTTTTTCCTGTTGACCCTAAAATGCCTTAAGGGCGGGGCCGAGAACGATAACCAGACCTAACTTGACAGTTTGTTTGCATGTATATATTATAGGCTTCAATGTCTGCTACTTATGTATTGTGCGAGACCGTGAGGCCTCCACATTCTTTTCTATTGTACCGGGTACCCCTCCCTTTTTGTCTATAAATAAAGAATTTGAAAAAAAAAATGATGGTAATGCTAAAAACATTACTAATGATAATTGTGCTTATCACAAAAGTATTAAGGATATATCATGATATGCATGATAGTAATGATGAACATAATAAAATGATTTTTAAAAATACAAAAACTCCAATAAGAACAAGAAGGCGAGGGCTATGGTCAGGGGATCTTACTACTGCAGTCCCCAGAAGATGTAAGAAACCAGCAGGTGACTCAGCTGACCATCCATAATTCATACATTACTTTTTTGTGTACTGATTTTTTTAAAGATCACAAACCACTTGAAGCAGGCAGTCCCAGCAGTAGTTTATCTATAGTATGGAGAGAACATGTCTCCAGACACTGAATGAGAAGAGGGGAGGCTTCAGGGATCCCCCTAGAGGTACATGCTGCTTTCAATTATTCAGCTGTCTAGAAGTTTCCTCTGTTATAAGAGCACACAGTTTTCTTTTCAATTTTATGTAGTGTCCAAGTACTTATAATCTATGGGATATTTGAGAAATGTTCAGCCACATACCGAAAATGACTGAGATTTTGTCGGTTTAGCGGCCCATTTTGAAACAGCAAAATCAATATTTTGGTGCTTTTCCTTCAATTTTTTGTTTACACTGGTATTTCACTGGCAACTCCTCATTACTGGCCTATCACTGAGAAATATATTTTCCTACTGCTTTTTTACAATACCGTTGACAAGATGCAATCCATTATTTTCAGTAGAGATCAAAGTTTTCTTCAGATGGCATAATTGTTTTGTTGCCATATTTCTGCTTTTCCACTTCAGTTTTCCACTGATTTTGCCCTTCTTGCTATTTTACAGCCCATTTAAATGTTGCCTTGAGCAGTGGGTTGTTCTCAGGTTACAGTGGGATCAGCATTCAGGGTATGGTGCCTCAAGTTTTGTGGTTGGCTTATTGGTCAACACCAAGATTTCTGATTCCAGTTTCTGCTGTGCAGATCAGGAATGGGCCTGGTGAAAGATAGGCAGTAATGTCCCTTGTCCCCTGTCCTATGCTATGTATGAAGTATATAGAATTATATAGCATTAAAGCAGAACTCAGGGCAAATCAAATCTTGACCTTTGTAGTGGGGCTACATCCACACTACAAGGATTAAGTGCTTGTTTTGTCTAGGGAGCTAAAATAAAGTTAAACTCACCTGAATCTTGATCACAGCTTGATCTTAGACTAGACCCTTCAGCCTTGCTCCCCTCCACTCCGGCGGTCTGTGTTGTGTGGGTCGTCATGTTCTATACAGTGTATCGAACATGAAGACACCAAGGGACATTCCATCAGTGGAGCAGAGGATGAGACATGCAGGAGGGAGCGGTGTAGAAGCAAGACGGGATCGCGATTCAGGTTAGTATAATTTCTTATTTTAGCTCCCCAGACAAAATAAGCACTTCACCCATGCAGTGAGGCTACCCCTACATTTTATTTGCCTGTAGTTCTCCTTTAAACAGCGTTGGTCACAGAAAAAAGCCCAATAAAAATAAAATAAATACAATGAATGTAAATGTGGGGTTCATAACTGAAATCCAGGCCTTGTATTAAGCCAACAGCTTCAAACCTAACTTCAGCCAAGTGGAAAGAGATTAACCCTTCCACGCTTGTTTCAAAAAGAAAAAAAAAGTTTTGGTTGAATTTGAACTATTACCTCACTAAATGCACACAGCCCATTTAGTATCTTCTGAAGACACAATCTGAAGGTGATTCTATCTCCTGTATTTAGCATAATTGTTCATGCAGCTTTAGCATTGTAGCTCATCTGCAGGCAATGATCCCAACATGAGCAACAATTACGTAAGGGTCATGCTCTTTTGGGCTTCCCTAGGGTGCAACAGTGAGCATTTACAACCTTTGAAACCTGTGAGAAAATATGTGTGCGATAGACAGTGACTTTGTTCTCTCCTCTGGAAAAAAGAAGACAAACGTTTTTAAGGTACATGAGCCACTTTTGTACATTAGCTGAGTCTCAAAATACCCAGTGACAGACAAAGATGGATGTATTGTGATTTTGAACTTCAAACATCAACTCCTTGATGTTTGAAGTGCTAGTGGCAGGTGCCAGAAACCACCTTGATGAAGCTCTTTACTGGTCCCATCAGGGCAGGATTTACTCTCTCTGCTGCCCCAATGCCAGGTTCCTCAATGCGCCACCCTGTATGCACGCTGCATACAAGTGATCTCGGCAACATCGCCAAGATCACTTGTACAAAACAAGCGGCTGCTTCCCCGCTGTTCATTTAGCCCTGCTTGCCCAAAGCAGGGCTAAATGTAGAAAACAACTACCCGCCTGCTGCCCGGAACTGCATGTCCTGAGCGTTGGAAGATAGGAATTCCACACCCCTGCTGTCCCCTCTACTGCCTGCTGCCCCGAGGCTGGGCTTGTGGAAAATCCGGCCCTGGGTTCCATGCCTTAAGTCATCATTAAGCTGGTAAGGTCAATAATGTCCTCACCAATGGCCAAGTGGATGACAAGCTGTGAATAGCCCTTATAGCCCCTTTCTGACGATGTATGCTATTGAATCCAGTCCTGGTAGTTTGTACATTTTCTTTAATATATACACAAAGCTAGAGTAGATGTCTGGTGCATGGCAAGATTCGTTTTCAAAAAAACTAATTTTCCAAACAGCAGAACTCCCCCTCACCTCTCCTAAACATCAGCCATTACATATATTGCCAATCTCTAAGGTCATGACCAAATAGTCCAACTGGAAAGTATGGTTTCTGCTAATTCCTCTGTGAATTTATTACAGTATAAGAAATCAAGAAAAGGATATACAGTATATAGTCTGCAGTTGGATTTAATGTTTTTTTTTTAAAAAGGTAACTAAGACTAAACAAAAACATGTGTCACAGACAGGGCCGGTGCAAGGATTTTTTCCTACACATCTGAGAACAGCTGCTTCCAACATTTCGGTTTTGAAACTTCTTTTTGGTGCACCTCTAATTTTTTAACTTTTTTATCACTTTATTTTTTTAATTTTTTTTTTTTACTTTATTAAATATGTATTTATCTAATTATATTTTTATAAGATTAATTTTTTAATCTTATTCTTTTTATTACTTGTTTTTTAATCTTACTATCTTTTACTTTTTATCATTTTTATTATTATGTTTTACTTATTTTTTTCATAATTATTATTTATTTTCTAATGTTTTATCAAATGTTTTTTTAATTACATTTTTTTCACTTAACTTTCTTGCTATCACACAGGAGCTAACAATCCCCTGTGTGATAGCATATGGAGGTGACAGGTTCTCTTTATTGACCCTGTCACCTCCAATACAGGAGTTCTAGCACAACACTGTGCCCGAACTCCTGTGACAGCTGAGAGTAAGGGCTGCGAGTGCAGCTCTCCACTCACTGTCTCCTGCGAGGAAGAAGAGAAAGGTAGCTGACGGCAGGGGGAGGGGGGCGCGCGGGTCTCACCTCATCAAAAGGATCCCTGCCGCTGCTCTGCTCGGGTCTTTATACCGGCGCTGATCACACCTCTCTATGCTCTCTCTCTTCTCTCCTCCTGGCCACTCTGAAGCTGCAGCGACCGGGAGTAGAGAGAGAGGGAGCGCAGAGTGATGTGATCGCCACCACGACGGTCTTAAAGGGGCGACCTCCCAGTCGCATCAATACGCCCCCCACAGCGGCACCCTCAGGCAGATGCTTGATCTGCCTATATGGTAGCGCCGGCCCTGGTCACAGAGCATCCCTTAAGGTCAATACTAGAACTGTGATTTCCAGTCCAGGCCTAGACCTTTTTTCGCTGTATGATCGCATTTATTTCTGATGGTATTTTTGCATTTGCATTAAAATACATATTTTTAGATGTTCTGATGGTGAAATATGCAGTGTGAAAGTTCTTGTCAATGCCCACCTTCTAGTATACCTGGAGAAATACTATGAATATCTTGATGACCTCAAAATCTCCCAAAGTCAAATTATAAAAACAAGCAAATCATTTGGTTTATCTCTAATCAAAAACCACAGAGTAAAATTAGAGTGAAATGTTATCGATCATGACTATTCTGCTTTCCAAGTCACAAGCCAACATTTACAGCACTGAGATTATTTAAATATTGTAAGTTATTAAAGCTATGATTCTTCCCACGTCTCTCCATATTTTTCTCTTTTTTCCAGCCTTGCTGTATAGAATGATGTGTTGCTTTCGACTCAGTACAAAAAACTAAATCCTCTTCTGAATAATCCTTTAGATCACTTTGTGGATTTCGATGGATGTCTGGGCAAAAAAAAAAAGGCTTTGTCCATTACTCTTAAAATTCTTTTTTTTTTTATCTCCTCTTCTTTTAATCTCTTGGGTTTCTGCCACTTACAAAGATTTCCAGCCGGTCTCAGTACAAAAAGGGTTAACATTCTGTATTGCTTTTTTTTCCCAGGTACTCTCTCTCCCTCTGCTGGTATCTTCTCTCTTGTCTCTCCTCTTCACCCCCCTTTCCCCCTTCCTTCTTCGTCTCTGCAGCTTTTTATTAGCCGTCTGGTACTGTTGCTCTATAATATTATCCGCCTCCGGGCACATTTCATGTTTCCATTTGCTACATTTACTGAGTCACAATCCCAAAACAAGAACCAAGGGGTGTCCCCTCCTTCCCCTTCTCCAAACGTACCATGAATTATTGAATCGCTTTATTGCATATTTTCTTAAAGAGGCTCCTTCCCCCGGTGTGTCGGTAAATATTGCATGAATTTAATTTAAGAGCACATATTTCATCCTTATCATGCCAAGCAACAGGCGTTTTTTCGCTTCTGTCTTGTCTTCACAGCTTTCTTAGCTGGTCTTAAGTCCTGTACAATGGCCATCGAGATATATGGTTCTGGCCTTCCATCGCTCAATGCCTTTTATTCCCAGCTAACACTCAGCTGGATTTATGGGCTCTGGCAGATCTGGGAAACACAGAGGAATGAAGCCCAGGAGTGCAGCCAGAAGCCAAGATGAGTGTCAGGTGTACAATCCCGCCACAGCACACTGTGGACTAAACCGACAATTAACCTTTTCATGGCATCATGGAGCCAGGAATTTATATGAAAAGACGCGCAGGCATGGGCCCCTGCATCTGCAAAGCTGAAATATTTCTCATATCAAATTCTTAAATCATAATAGTTGAATACATGAAGCACTAAAGTGTAGGCCATGCCGGCACATTTGTCACAGTCATCATTAATCTCTATTGCAGCCAGAGCTACAAGACAAAGCTCCTTTGAAATGTATGTATAATAGAAGACTGTTCATAATCCACTCCAAACACTGCAATTACAAAACCCCCTTAAACGCAAGTTTACAAATACCGTTGGTTTGAAAGCGTTCGGCCAACCCCCAGCCTTGGCCTCGGTGCGGCTGTCACAAAATCATGAATCACAATGTAGTGTGCCCTGACATTTGTAGATTCCATCAGTTTACCCTGATGAGTCTGGCATGATATAATGTGCAAAAAATCCACTTGTGACATTATTCATAGTCTAATCACAAGAGCGACAGGGTCACACACACCTACCAGTGAATTCCCTTCTCTCTGACAGCTTTTATGGAATGTTTTTTTCTTCTTTTGATGTCAACATGTTTTTCTAAATGTTATCATACTGTAAACAGGGCTGTGAAATCAAAGTAAAGGCTACATCTAGCCCTGGGCTCATAGCTTACTGTACAGTACATTTCAAACAAGTTGGAGAGCTGCTATCTACATGTTTCTCTGTTGTACATGTAAACACAGGGGCAAGGCACATTTCTTGCATTGTACAATAAACAGCATGAACGACAAATCTCCAAATTATATGGACTGTACAAATGTCACACACGTAGCAACTAGCAAGAGTATACGTTTATATCAAAGAGATATATTATTTTCACTTTTCCAGGCACAGTGTATACCTCATATTCTATGCAAACGTATACCATCCTTTCAAATACATTTAAAACCCAAGTACATGCTACAACTACATTCCATTTTTGTTTTGTTTTGAGAACAGTTAGAACCTCTGTCAATTTTGTATTGCTCTTTCAACTGCAGATATCTCCCCTTACTTCCTATTTGAAGAAGTCAGGCAAAACAGGACGTGAGAGGAGATTTCTCAAAGGAGGCAAAGACAGCATTTAAAACCAGACAGAGCTTCTGACGTTTTGCCAATATATCCAACTGAGAACAAAAGTCAATGCATATTTAAGCCAATTGGGAGGGTAGAAGAGGGATGCCAGATCCTGATGCCTGATACTGACTTATAACAGGGGCAAATGACAGCTGGGAAAATACAATCTATTGTTTCACCTGGAAAGGGGTGGTAGGAGGGAAATTTGCAGAGTTCATTTAGGTAGTAACAGAGAGTCAGGAAACAATCACAAAAGCTAATTATGACTACCCATGAGAGGATGTTGATGTTGACTACATACCTCTTTAAAGTGAAACTGTACTTTGCAACAGCAACAGGTTCATGTATTTGTTCTCTTCTCCTCCTCATACAGTATATGCACCTTTCCTTTGCCCTATTGCCATTCCGATTGCCTGTGGAAGTGGAAGTGGAAGCTGCAAGTCTATCTAGTCAGAGAGGAGCAGTGAATGAAAAGATAATATATATAGCAGGGTTGGGAGATATTTAAGTGCATCTGTTTGTTTGACCTGCATGGGCAAACAGGTTCATTTGAAAGGTGTACAGCACAGGAAATTCAGTCTGACACTGGGGTCGGGTTGTAAATCAGGCTGTAAACAGCTGCCCCTCTCCCTGCGATTCTGTGTAACACCTTTGCACACAATACATTAACCCGTGGGGGGGCTGCCACTATGAATACTAATAAATGGGTGGGTGGAGATCTCAGAGAGAGCTCAGTTGTATTTTACACAGATCACAGAGGCAGATATTTCCATTAGTATATGAAGGGAAAGCTAACAAAAAATGTAAGTTTCTGTGTTCATATACAGCAAATCCATATGCCTGCTTCATGTACACTCAGTGTATATTGCTGGCATATATTTTTTTTTAAATACCTCTGCAAAGGTGGAAATTGGCTTTAACTATACATGGCTCATAGGATATTTTAGAAGGAGGCATTGTACTAAATAGCTCCTTAGCCTCACAGCTCTGACACACATCTCGGGGTAACCCACTAAACAGTGTCCTCCCTTCCCTATCAGCCATAGAAGTCTCTCTGTTCACTGGTTTACACCTCAATGTCTGCAGTAAGAGGAACCTCACTCATATTTCTTGGTCCGAGAGCTATGCATCCTTCTAGTAATCACTAAATCTCTTGTTCCTTGTGCATCCATGACCTCAGTTTGGCTGCAGCCAGTACAGCTTTTTAATGCATATGGAAAACCTCCCAGAATGAAGCACAATGCCATATGCAATAAAGCACTTTTTTAACAAAATGGAAAAAGGTTAGAATATCTTTCTTTTAGGTATTATTACTGTCTGTGACTTCCTGTAACAGGGACAATCACTCCTCTCATTTCCTTTACTGAGACAAGTAGTGAGGTGAAATCTCTTCAATAGGGTCACAGACAATAATACAATTTGATAAAAAGTATTTACTGTTCACAAGCCTATCCAAAATACAAAAAAAAACTTTTGCCTGAAGCTGGGCTGTAAGTGCCACTAAAATTACATTACAAACAGTTATAAATGCTTTCAAGAAAATTGCATAAGGGACTTCAAACAATTATAACAGGTTTGATAGAAATCCTTGTGGATACTAGGAATGTATATGGGTTCGATCTGTGGGGTGTTAGTTGAACCCATTGTAAAGTAAGAAACTTGCAAACTTAAATGTGAACCTCATAGAAGTGTATGGGTGGTAAATCCTGAAAATAAAAGTTGGCCTTTTTTTAAGGCTAATAGGCAAGGGACTGGCAAACAAAGGGCATGGGGAGCTAAGCACTGGCATTGGGTACCAATTCGAAAATAATTTAAAAAAATACTGTACAGTAGGTAGAGGGTCCTTTTTTTTATGCAACTTCAAGGGTGACATGGGGAAAACGCCAATCCTTTGAATTATGTGCTTGCCAGATGACTTAAACTTGTATGTGGCATTATGGAAAAGTACAATTCTCGTGGCCAGTGTCAGCGACAACATATTCTGGCAGCATATATTCTTTTACTTTTACAATATTGCTTGGCTTAAATACAGTAGCAGCAGCACCCCAATCTGATTCATTACAACTTGAATGAAGGGCTTTTTTAGATTGTTTTGGCAGCGACAGCTGATTTTTTGTAACTAGCAGTAATAGGTTTGAATTGAATGGTGGAAGTATCAGCCAAGCAACTCTGAAAGCTGTAAAAAAGTGTACTCTGAAAAAAATTAAGCTATAACCCTCTGTACCAGTTAGATAATGGCACAAGAGTTTCAAGGTATAGTTTGTGAGCTCCTTTTTTCACACTAGCACTCTGTATTGCCTTAAATGTTTAATAAAATGCCAAAACAGAGTGCAATAAAAGCACATCTGAATTACAACCCTACATTCCAGAGATTAGGCAGTTTTTATCCTGAAATAAAAATTAAGAGTGTATTATTTGAGACACTTGCCTGCGTGAAACCGCGCCATGATGTGCGTGTTCGCTTGGTAAATGCATTTTTGCGGGTTAAAACGCGCACGCAGCCTGCGCGTGTGCGTGTTGGGCTTCGTAAATCAGCCCCACAATATCCACACATATAGTACAGTGACTGGAGAGTATGTAAGAAGCTTTATTAGTCCACAATGTACACTACAAGGCAAAAGTTTTAGAACACCCCCATTTTTCCAGTTTATATTGAAATTTACACAGTTTAATGTCTCAATGTACTCTGAAAATAAAGCGTAGAACAAAAAAAAATTGGTCATGCAGAAGAAATCATGGAATTGTTTTCTTTAAAAAAATGTAATCTAAATTTTTGACTCAATCAAAATAGCCACCTTATGCAGATGTAACAGCCGAACACACTCGTGACATTCTTTCTACAATGGAAATCAAATATTGTTCAGAAAGTTCTTCCCAACACTGTTGTAGAAGTTCCCACAAATGTGTTGCACTTGTAGTTTGCTTTGCTTTGCTTTGCTTTCACCCTTCTGTCCAGTTCATCTCAGACCAGCTCTATGGGGTTTAAGCCTGGAGACTGTGCTGGTCATTCCATGATTTGAAACCTACTATCTTGTTCTTTTCTTCTAAGGTAGTTCTGACACAGCCTGGAGGTATGTTTTGGGTCATTATCTTGCTTTAGGTTGAACCCCTGACCAATTAGGCATACTCCAGAGGGTACTGCATGGCACTGCAAAATGCTGTGGTAGTGGTTTTGGTTCAGGGTGCCACTCACTCTGTGCAAGTCGCCGACTAGATCCAGCAAAAGAGCCCGAGACCCTCACGCTTCCTCCTCCATGTTTGACGGTTGATGTCACACACTGAGGAACCATTTTTTCACCTACTCACAAACCCTGTGCGATAAACTAAAGATCTCAAATTTTTGATTCATTAGTCCATAAGACCTTCTTCCAGTCTTCAGTAGTCCATTGGTGGTGCTTCATTGCCCAGCATGGCCCAGGCAAGCCTATTTTTCTTATTTGGCCTTTTATTTTTCTGATGTTGTTCCTCCCCCTCATTCTCCTACTCTTTAATCTCTGGCAACCAGACATGGTCTGTCACCTCATCATCCCCACTCTCCTCATCACTTAAACCCATTTGGCAGTAAGTAATTGGCTTCTTTACTGGAGAACAGCCACATTAGTTCACCGCTCTCCTGAACTGTAAACTTGGGTTCACCTCTAACCCGTGCTCGACCTGAACCCAAAGTAGTTTGCCCGCTGTTTGCAACCACTAAGATCAGTAGATTTTACTATGCAATAGCAAGAACCACTAGTCTTGCTTACCTATTAGCCTGTAAGCAAATTTTTAGCTAGCACACCTGGTCACATGGGAAAGGCTTTCACGCCAACAAAAATAGCTGTGGGACGAAGAAAAGGATTTGAAAATACCCTTTAAGAATTGAGTAAGAGTAGGTAATTGTACCATACATTGCTTCTGGATTTGACTGCCTATTACTTGATGATACAATGTGTTATTTTTTGTCTGTGTCCTTTAACTAAATCCTTTGATTAAACTGTGTTCATAAAGTCAACTTTGGCAACATGATACAGATGTGTCATGTACTGTAAGTAGTTTTTTTATTTCATCTATTACTTGTCGGCATGTTTCAAATGCTTCTTTCCTAAAATTTAATTCTACACAAATCTTGGCTCTGTGGGTAGA
The DNA here is from genome assembly GCF_000935625.1 of Nanorana parkeri. Taxonomy (NCBI): domain Eukaryota; kingdom Metazoa; phylum Chordata; class Amphibia; order Anura; family Dicroglossidae; genus Nanorana; species Nanorana parkeri. The sequence goes on along the minus strand of NW_017306962.1, from coordinate 352,240 downwards.
TGTACTAAATAATAGAACAAACAGTTTTAGGACTTGTTTGCAGTGCTGATGAGCTGGTAGATGTCTGAACTACTGTATCTTTTGGACTTTTGACAAAGCGTTTCTCAAGAAAACCTCTGCCTATGGTACTAAAGGTTATGTGAAGTCTTATGTCCATAGAAGACAGTAATCCAAAGGAACCAGCTTTAAAACTAGCATTGGTCTGTGTTTCCCTTTTGCTTTACATTTATGAAGCACTTCTCAAGGGTCTGAGAGGCAATGTTTAAATTTGAAATGGGTTATATTAAGCTGTGCTTTGTTTACAATTGCTTTTTACCACGCTTTGTGTTGCTTGTGGCATGCCCCTCTTTGCTACATTTAAAATGTTTTCATTCATCTGCATATGTTAATGGAAATGCAGAGTGAACGCATAGTAAACACATCACTAATGCATCTCAACAGTAAACCCTATTTTTCATCAAAGCAGGTACTAGCAAGCTTTCCTGTGGAAGGTTGAATGTTCTGCGCTATGAAACAGACCCAAAAGGGGAGATTTCACAGAGAGTAAGGGTTAACCGCAAGCTGCTGAAACTAAGGCTAGATAAGCCTCACAAAATGGTTTTAGAATAGTAAGCGCTATGGGTCTCCTGGAGTGAAGTGAGGATGAATAGTGAGCGCTATGGGTCTCCTGGAGTGAAGTGAGGATCCAACAATGACTAATTAAATAAGTGGTATAAAAATATATAAATATCTCTAAGTGAACATCTTATTTCACAGAGTCTGTAGAGTCTGTAGAGTTCAGACTCTACAGACTGCTGAACTTCTGTGTGTCTCAACTCTGCCAGGGATCCTCTAAGGACCACCCAAGGATACGATAAGATCCAAAACACCCACGCTCGGAGAGACTAAAAATTAGGACGTACTCCCGGAAGCAATCCAAAGGGCATCTTACTATCACCAGGGGATTTTTACTATCGTGATACCGACATCTCTTTTTGGGACCAGGACCGAAAGTATACTGCAAGATCCCACGGAAGGACGGAGCAAAGACCATCTCCTTGCAGCCACCACGGTGGAAGAGAAAGCTGACTCCCTCCCGGCATCTGGTGAGTGTAAGCCCTACGGGGACCCATCGCTTCTCCGACACATCATCCCCCAGGATACGATCATCTTGGATATACACATTCAAGTTTTTGCCCCTTTCAGATTGGAGTACTTTTGGACACTATTTAACCTCAAAGTTTAGGACACGTTTATGATACACCACTGCACATCTATCAGTACATTACAGATGATGATAGACGCAGTTATATGTACACTGTAATACAGAAAAAAACAGAGAAAACAAATCACGGACACACGGTTTATTGAAGAGTTATTTATTTATTTATTTACTTATTTATTCACATTTATTTATATTTAAGCAATTTTTACTTACTTATTTATTCACATTTATTTATATTTAAGCAATTTTTATTAGTCAATTTACATTGTTGATTTTTGTTTCGTTTATTCACATATCACTTCAGCAAGCTTTCCTGTGGTTGCATTTGACTCACTTCCACGTCTGATGCTTGTATACTATACTTTTTAGATTTCAAGTGAAGGAGAGTTAAGTGTAAGTGTTGACCTAAGAGTTAGGTTAATGTTAGGGGCCAGGGTATGTGGGCAGTGTTTTTTTTTTTACTATTTTGGCAGCAAAACCCAGATGCTCGGGTTAACACCTATTCAACCACTAAAACTAGACTATATTTTATTCCATTATACCATCAATTTCTAGGCAATGCATTACTTTCTAATTTTAGTTTCATGTTTAACCTCTTGTGGATCTTTAGACATGCCACATATGCCAAAAAAACTTTAACATGGTATAGAAGCATATGTAGCAGGCCCTGTCCCTATACCCCTGCTGTCCCCACTACTGTTGCCAGCAGTTCCCAGATGTTTATTACAGCAGATTACTTTAGTGGCCATAGCAGCAGCAGTGAAAAACAACACTTTTGATGAATCTTGTTAAACATTGTTTAAAGCATCATTCAAAAATACTATGTGGCCTTATTGTTACATTGTATTTACTCATCCTTGTGTTTCCTTCATCTGTAGATCAAAGGGATGACCTATCATCATGTAAGTTAAAGCAACTATACCAGGAAAACCAAAAATAAATAAAATAAGAAGTGTTCCTATTTAGCCCCTTACTAACCCAAAGTTAACTGTAATCAACCCTAATTAACTCATTCTTCCCCTTATCCTTTTAGCTATAATTTATTGCTGATTATTTTATTTATTGTAGAATATTATATCATAATTTTAGGGTCATTAGAAGTGTAACAAATTATAGAGTAAATGTTATACTTTTTATGGTAAAACTAGTTGTTTTAAAACTAGCACTGGTCAAAGTAGAAAAAAAATCACTCCAGTGACCTTTTTCTAGTTCTGTCTTTTTTTTTATTATTGTAAATATTAAGTAAAATAATAAGAAAGTATTGCCAAAAGAAAGTTTTGTTTTTATCCTTCCCAAAAAAAACCGATTGCAAACACAAAGCAAAATCTGAAGTGGTTAATATTAACCGTAATTGAACATTGGTCTTGCTAGTTCCAAATTAATCCTCTTTTATCTACAGGTTGCTAGTTAAATGTGATTTAAATCTAAAGATCCTAATTCATTCATTCATTTCATTATTACATTCTGCAAAAGATTATAGATGCCAATAGATACGGTGACTGAAATATGTGCCCAGTGTACTAGCAGCCTTGAAAAATCCCTTCCATTTTATATATGTTCATTTTCGAGAAGTTCTATTTTCCTTATAGGATATATCTTCCTTGACTTTCTTGCAGTTATTTGGAATCAATTCAAGTTTTGAGGAGATAAAAGGAATTGAACTTCAGTGACCATAATCTCTATAAACAGCATAGATCTTTTATTTATTGCACTTAGCAATCCCACAACATTTGCATTACTCTTTTAAATAATTCTTCTTGCAGGAGGATCTAAAGCTCGACTGCAGACAAAATGTTTTTATTTTGTTGCAGATAGAGCAGTGAAGGGTTGTCAGGTTTATATTGCCATCTGTGTCTCTTCCTATACTTCTTGTCAGGACAGGAGGTAACAGGAAATCTATTTAATGGGGACACGGACAAAATTAGAAACTATTTTTAGTAAAATGATGAAGAGTTAGAACTTTTTAACAATGTTTTCAGTTCCATTGTTACTTGCCTGTCCTGTTGTAAACCACTACCTCCCATCGTTTGCCTGGTGTCACAGGGGGCAGGAAATGAAGAAACATTTTCTTAATAGGGGTCATGGAGGGAAATAAAAAAAATTGGCAGATATGGTCATTATTCCTCAATGTATCGAAAGCTGGGAAAAAAGACATTTTGGAAACAAATTAGAAACACATATTTTAGGAAGTCATAAATTCTGTAGCTATATGTTCTAAAGTTACTGAATACTATTGTATAATCATCAAGTGATTAGTAAAGTATCTGAAATCAGTTTCAAAAGTTTGTTACCAACTCATGAGTATAAGTCAACTGTACTGCATTTTAATACTGCTGAATTATAAAGAGCAATGTACAAACTACAAAATGTAGTAATTATAAAGAGCAATGTACAAACTACTAAAATGTACCAGCCAATCAAAAGTTGTGCCAGTCTAAAGAAGCTAAACTGCTTCAGGTCACAAAACCGTAAAAGGAATTTTTGTTTTGTATTTCTAGTTAGTATTTTTTTAAATTAGTACTATAATGTTTACATTACATTTTGAATGTGCCTTTAATTTTGAATGTGCCTTTAATTTTGAATGTGCCTTTAACCCTTTTTCCTGTCAGAGCCGTAAAGCATAAGGTTGTCGCTGACAGCAAATGGGTTAAAGGATACATGCACATTTTACATTTAAAATGAGTTGTGTCACCTTCCCCAGCTTCTGAAGCCAAAGCAAAATATTGACAGGTACTTCTGTGGTGATGATTGATGATGATGATGAATGATGGATGATGGATGATGATGATGGTGATGAGGATAATGACCTATAGCATACTTTACAATGTTCACGTGTTCGTCCTTACCCATCTGTTCAAAATTATGTTTACATTTATTTGTAAAATATTTTTTTTTTTTTACGTTTATTTTAGAGATAAACATTTGGTACAGGATGAAACCATGATGATAATTTCATAAAAAAATATCCTGGGTTTTATAAAGAGAGCGCACAGCAGTACATTTTCCATTTGTTATTATCTCTCTCTAATTAAAAATTAGAGAGAGATACTACATAACAAGAACAGGTGGAAAGGGGGTTTCTCAGTCAGCTGTGTGTGTAATTTGAACTTCAGCTAGTCACCTTTGTACCAGAGGCTTTTCATCAAAGCAGTTAAGGTTAACTTAGAAACACTTGTACAAATTAGCCCAGAGATCCACCTTAGTTGGAAATAATAAATTTAAATAAGCAACATTTTATATTTACGTGATTAAAATAATGAAAATCTTTTATGCTCCTGAAAATAATGTATACAGAAACATATGTGGAAAAAAATGTGTTGGAAGTCAGAAATGTCAGATAATTTATTTTACCCTAAGTCCCCTGCACTTAGCTATTATGTAGCTCACTAGTAGTGTACTTCCATGGGGAAGCCCAGCAAAAGGGGTATAAAGGCAAAGTGAATGGTTCACATCAACCATATGTTGTGTAAACATCTGTATGAAAGAGACAGCAAGGAGACTGCAGTGGGCATGTTTGGGAATAGCTCTGCTGGGGTTCTGAGATAACAACATTACTGAAATATTGAACAGGAAGTCTGTGCTTACTACATGCATCTTAAGATTTTTTGATTCATATGTTCCTTTAAAAAGACTATAGATTTAATTTACAGTGAACATCTACTCTTTACCCTAGGGGAAAAAAATTGCTTCCCACGCATTCATATGTTCCATTTAGGTGTATAGTGTTTTAAAATCACTTCAGGCTTTTACCATTGTATTTCTTTATATGGTTTTGTATCTACAAATTTCATTGACTTGACAAGGCTAAAAAGAAATAAAGTCTTTTCATTTATCTGCATACTTTTTATTCCTTGAACTGTTGGAAGCTGCACCAGGCAGTGCTGCAGCAAGATTCAGATTTAGCTAATACCAGTGACCATTTTGTATATATACTGCTTTTGCATCTTTGCATAAAGATCAATGATAATCATGTTAAACATTGTCCATGTGTTTACATACAGGGTGCGACATCAATATATATAGTTTCACTAGATGCAGATAAATAGAAGGATAATGAGCTTTTTAGGTGCCCAGACACAGACTATTAAAATAAATAAAAATCTATAAATGTATTAATAACTAATTTAAAAGCTATTAAAATCAGTACTACAACATGATTTCCATATCACACAGCCTCAGATTATATTGATTCCTATCCAGATCATATTCGCTGTATGTAGATTACTTTTTCTTCTAATACATCACATTACATTTCCATGTAGTTATTACACATTGCTGGATATGTGGTGGATTGGAGTTCTTTCTCTACATGTTTCTTGGACATACTCTCTACTTCTTCAGGAGCATAACTGAGACTATTCTTTAACAAACATAAAGAGCAATATTATAAATATAAAAAAAGAGTTATACATCTACAATTTCTCAGCTGTGAGCCCTACTGGAGTATGGCTGTGCCAAATATTCTCAGGGCAAGTGCATGAACACAAAGGAAAGCGAACCCCCAGACAACGGGATCACACCAATGACTACCAAGGTTCTATAAAAGTATATAAAGGGGGTTACATATATATATGTTTGACCTTTGAACCTAATAGGTAAATACAGGGTATATATTTCATTTACATTAGAGTTAGCTTGTTTTTAACAGGTGGTAATCTCAGCTAAGTCAAAAGCTTGACAGAGATAACCATCTGCTAAAAACAAGCTAACAAAGTTGCACATCAGTCTCCTGGATTGCCTTCCTGATAGTGACCACGGTAGATCATATCTGCAAAATAAGTGTTGATGCAGCTGCTTGAAAGTTTAGACTGGGGCACATGTGTCAAGGTGAAAACCCAGGAGCACTACTGGGGGGCAGTTCTTCCCCTATAAAATGAAGTGAATGAGGGCCTTCACGGCAAGGTCACATTGTAATTTGTTTAATAAAAATTGCATATTTAAAACCCCACTCGGTTTTTTTTTCTTTTTGCTAAATATAATATCTTTTTATTTCCTAAAGCAAAAAAACTAAAATATTTTACAGCACTACTTACCTTCTTCATGCTCCAGCGCTGCTCTTCACATCTTCCTGCATCGCTGGTTCTCATCCCACTTCTGGATGAATGTCAATGACACACACTCTGGGCTAGCGTACTCATGCGGCCTGGGCTTACAGTGAAATGCTGCATACAGTGAAGCTAACATTGGGGTCTATTCACGAAGCTGCCGAGGGCAGCCGAGTGAATGACCGATCTGAAGTGAAGTGAGCCGAACACTGTTCGGCTATTCACTTCAGGCTGGTACGGCTAATTTCAGCCGTACATCGGCTGAAATCAGCCGTACATCGGCTTGCTTCGTGTGGCTTTGTGTCACTCAAAGCTAGCCGAAGGATCGGCCGAAGCTACGGCCAGATCCTTCGGCAGCTTTGTGAATAGACCCCATTGTGATGTGTGGGTCTCATCATAAGCAGATTAGTGTCCACCGTCAATGCTAGAGAGCAAGAAGAGGGACAGCACTCATCATGTGACCACCTGAAATACATCTGAATTTAAACTATGTATAACTTATTTTCTTATAATTAGAGCTTCTGTCAATGAGTAAGTGCAACATGCTTTCAGGTGCATTCAGCTAGATCAGTGTGAGAGGCTTCTGTGATCATTCACAGTTCCTTGACAGGTGCATTTTACCTGCAGTTGACCTCATTCTGTCCTGAATTTGACCTCCTTCTATGTTGCATCAACTTGCTTAACCTTTCTGGCGGTAATCCCGAGTGTGGCCTGGGGTTAATTTTCAGTAGCAAAAGCGGTAACCCCGAGCCACACACGGGATTACACTGTGCGTCACTTACCTTGTCCATACGAGCCCCGCTGTGTCACACCTGCCTAAACCTTTTGCACAGTACTGTACTGTGTATTAACATATTAAAGCTTTGATGATTGGGTTAAGATCTTATTTCAATTTTGTTTTATATTATGAGAAGTGGCATACCAAGAGGAAGATATGAGCACCTCAAAATTAACAGGAATTTGGAAGTCCCCATAAGAAAAAACAAGCCGGGAATTGACTTATTGCGCCAATTTTAACCTTTATATGAAACATCACTTTTGCATGGTTTGACCTTTAAAACATTCTAATGCCGTTAGAATTTTGTATCCAGCCTTCTGCTCCTACAATATAAGCAGAGAGCGTGTAGAGAATCTGATGTTCTTATTTGTGCATTGTTGCTGTTATCCTAATACTGGCAGAAGCTTATGAATAGTATGAAGGCAGCTTGCCACAGTAGACGGATACCAAAATAGACAGGTGAGGCAAAAGGATACAATTGAAATCTGTAATACCCCCAAGAAAAAATAATAAACTGGGAACATGAGCTACTAGTTTATATCGTCCACATCTAGTTAATTTCTCATTTCTCTTAAACCTTTACAGAAATTGTGACTTTTTTATTTCTCCTCATACAGCTGTACTGTGTTATTATAAAATGGCTTTCTGCAAGTGTCCAATTTATTTCCCCCAGTAATATCCTCAGAATTCAGTTGCAGAATGAGAGAAGGCAGAATACATAATGTGCCAGTAAAATAAGATTGGACTGGTTAAAATAGTCATTTTTCTTTGGTGAATAGGAAGGATTATAGGCTTATAATTAACATATTCAGTGCTGCAGCACTTTACAACTGACAGTGATCTTCACTTCTGAAAATGGACTAAACTGCAATTACTGTAGTTATTAGCTTTATTAAAGGACTAGCCTATTCCTAGTTACATATGTGGGATTATCATCACTATAATTAAAAAGTGTATCCTGTGATCTCCCAAACCCCGTCTGGTGAAACTGTAAATTAATAATAACTAGCTGCAATTATTTCCTGTGTTGATTGCTTATGATAGCTGCTGTAGAAACAGCTACTTTAATTTGAGAAGTCTACATACTAGCATAAGGGAGATAAAAAGGTAATCTGCAGTTACATTGCTCTTAATAAGCTGTGTTATATGCTACTAAGTTAATTAACAGCTTTCGGTGCATAAAGCAATAGTCCAGACAAAATGTTTTTCTAGTTTTGGATACGGATAAGATAGGGAAAGGTTAGAACATTTCTCATGTTTGTATTACTGTCTGTGCCCCTGATGAGGTGATTCACCCTCTCTATTTAACCTGGTTGTCATAGTCACTAGAACGGAGAGTAGACATTCAAAATGATATGGTGTAATGGGAGAACAGGAGGGGAGATCATTTATTCCAATGGGGAAGGAAGTCTCCCCAACAGGGACAAGGTAAGAAAAGGTTTTAACTATCCAAAAAAGGTTTTAACCATCCAAAAGTAAAAAGATAAAAAAAAGTTATGCTGGGTTACATGAGTTAAGGGGTTATGTTAGATTTAGGTGTGAGGGTTACGTTTAAGGGTTGTAGAGTTAAGTAAAACACTAAGTTTGTGTGGAAAGATTGAAGTGTTAGGAATATGATTTACTGTTAAGGGTTATATAAACCCATACTAAAAATGTTTTTACATATTGCAGCTTACCAGTCATTAGATGTAGTGGCTGCATTTGTTTTCTTTCTTTCAGGCTAATAACAGTCATAGCAAGTACAAAAAAGTACCTGTTGATTTTGCCAGAAATAGATTGGCCTTGTCACTTCCTGTGATCTGAACTGAAAGAAAAAGCAATATATTTTTCTCCTGAAAATGACTAATCCCGTCCACCTGCATGTAAAGGAGATGAACAAAGGCTGACATGTTTGAAGTCCAGCCTATGACTTCTGCCATACATACAGTGGAGAAGTGAACTTTCATTAAACACAAAAAAATTATAAAAACAATCCATTCTAGCATTTAAAAAACTGTATATATATATATATATACACACACTATATTGCCAAAAGTTATTTTAACAAAGTGGAAGAAACTGGGAACAACAGGAACTCACTTTTACGTGGTAGACCACGTAAAATGACAGAGCAGGGTCAGCGCATGCTGAAGCGCACAGTGGGCAGAAGGCACCAACTGTCTGCAGAGTCAATAGCTACAGACCTTCGTGTGGCCTTCAGATTGGCACAACAACTGTGCATAGAGAGCTTCATGGAATGGGTTTCCATGGCCGAGCAGCTGCATCCAAGCCTTATATCACCAAGTGCAATGCAAAGTGTTGAATGCAGTGGTGTAAAGGACGCCGCCACTGGACTCTAGAGAAGTAGTGCTCTTTGAAGTGACAAGTCCCAATTCTCTGTCTGGCAATCCGATGGACATGTCTGGGGTTGCCAGGAGAACAGTACTTGCCTGACTGCATTGTGCCAAGTGTAAAGTTTGGTGGAGGGGGGATTATGGTGTGGAGTTGTTTTTCAGGGGTTGGGCTTGGCCCCTTAGTTCCAGTGAAGGGAACTCTTAAGGCAACAGCATACCACGACATTTTGGACAATTTCATGCTCCCAAATTTGTGGGAACAGTTTGGGGATGGCCCTTCCTGTTTCAACATGACGCGCACCAGTGCACAAAGCAAGGTTCATAAAGACATGGATGAGCGAGTTTGGGGTGAAGGATTTTGGCTGGCCTGCACAGAGTCCTGACCCTAACACATTTTTTGGATGAATTAGAGCGGAGACTGTGAGCCAGTCCTTCTCGTCCAACATCAGTACCTGACCTCACAAATGCGCTTCTGGTCAAACATTCCATAGACACACTCCTAAACCTTGTGGACGCCTTCCCAGAAAAGTTGAAGCTGTTATAGCTGCAAAGGGTGGGCCAACTCAATAGTGAACCCTACGGACTAAGACTGGGATGCCATTAAGGTTCATGTGCGTGTAAAGGCAGGCATCCCAATACTTTTGGCAATATAGTGTGTATATATTAGGGATGCACCGATATATATCGGCCGCCGAAACATATCGGCCATAAATGGCACTTTTGGCATAATGCCGAAAGTGCCATTTTCCTGCCGATACAGTGGCGCATCCCAAGTTTCTTTCCTCCCCGCTGGGCACTGCTCTGTGTCCCAGCGGGGAGGAGAGAAAGTGACAGCCGGCCGAGCGCTACGGGAAGAGAGCGCTATGAGTGGCCAGCGTCTCTCCTCCCACACCGCTCAGCCTCCTATGACAGTCCGGCAGAGCGGTAAGTGGGTGGAGACAGCCCGCGCTGTCACAGGAGGCTGAGCTTTCCTCCCTGTCCTGCCCCACCCAGCCTCCTGTGACAGTGTGTGTCCGAGACGAGAGCGGGTACAAGCACTCAGTGATCGCTGAGTGTTTGTAAATAATTGAGGACATGGTATGTGTACTATATCCTCAATTATGAATGAATGGGAGTGAGTTACATCACCACCTGTTCATTCATAGTTGTAGTTATAGTAAACATACCATGTCCTCATGTTATCAATGAACAGGAACACTCATAGAGGATTCCTGTTCATTGATAACAGAGATACTTTGGGGGTGATTTACTAACCTAAACACACGCACGCACCATGCGTGTGATTTTTACACAGCAAAACGTATTTATCAACCAAAAAGTCTCTAAAATCATATTTCCACTAATGCCATATATGGAAACATCATGCACATGATGCATATATAATGCTGCTTCACAGTTTAGACAAAAATGGTTAGCTCATGCATTTACATTCCTGCATTCATCAACGCAAGCAACACAACGTAGAGCTAATTTACACAACATCACCTTGCAATTCATGCAGGGCTTTGCCCAACACACCTGCTGGGTGTGTACACACTACAAAGGTGTCTAGATTCCACCAATAGATCATGCTGGGAGGGAACACACTACAGAGGTGTATACTTGTTCGACACGTGTTTATAAGGTTAGTAAATCAACCCCTGTGTGTCCTATTTAAGCGAGGAGCATCTGTATATATATATATATATATATATATACAGGGCTGGAAAAATCCACTCGTCCGTTCGTCTGTGACGAGAGGACGGTGGAGCCTGACGAGCATCTTCCCGGCCAGCCGTTGTAATTACACAGCAGGCCGGGAGCTTTACATTCAAGCGATCGGGCGCCTCTAGAGACACTCAATCGCTTGTATTAGCAGCTGTCACTGCCGGTCCCGAGATCCGCTGTGCCCGATGCGGCCGGGACAGGCACAGCTCTGTGACAGGAAATCAAAGGGAGGTCAGTATACGAACTCCCTTTGATCTCCTCTCAGTCCCCGAATGCAGGAAGTGATGTATATTACATCACTTCCTGCATTCAGTGTCACTCTCCAGCTACAGAAGCTGATGAAGCAGATGTCTTCTTCATCAGCTTCTCTGGTGGTCCCTAGGTGACATTAGGGGTCTTGGAGACCCCTGATGTCTCCATAAAGAGGACATGTCATGTAAATTGGCTATCACAAAGGGTGCTTCTTAGCCCCCCATGTAATAGCAATAAAGCTGTGTGTAAAAAAAAAAAAAGTAATACCACAATTAAAGAATCTTTAAAAAAAAATAAAACATTTTTTTAAAGTCCCTGCCCCCACATACACACGCAGATATGCGTCCTGTGCGCCTACGTGCGAAAACGACGATTGAGCCTATTGTGCTGCACATGTTACATATCGCCGCAAACGTCGGAGTGAGAGCCATAATTTTAGAGACATTAATCACTAATAACACTAAACTGATGAGCAGTAAAAGTGTTTTAATCGCCGCCTATGGGCGTTTTTTGCGATTTTGCGGGCGCACGCAATTTTAAGGCTTGACATGTTTGGTGTCTATTTACCCGACGTAGAAGCAGGGACACCGGCACACCAGTATAAACATGAAGCAAAAGTCTTATTAATTGAAGAGGTGCGACATATCACAGAGATGCGACGACCGTTTTGGGGTCACACAGGATCCCCTTCCTCAAGCAATGACATATAAACAATAATGTCAGCCAAAGTCACAAACAAATACAGTATACATGGGTCAGAAAATGTATAGATTAAAATGGAGGTACAATGACTAGGAGAAGGAATATATTTTCAGTCTTGGTGGTGCTTTTAGGCCCACATTTGTGAATGGGGCCAATCATATGAGTCTCATAAATTCCTCCTTGAGACTCATGCCATCTACTGCAGGCTGGAGGTGCTGTACAATACAATGACAACTGCCACCGTCAACAGCTGTTTGTAGGATATGCGTATGTAATCACACATGCTGCAATTACCAGCGGACGATCGCACCTAAATGCAAGCAGACAGCGCCTCACACTCACAGCAGATCGCATGAGTCTCAAGGAGGAATTCGTGAGAATCATGCAATTGGTTCAATTTGCATATGTGAATGGAGCATTAGCATCCTCTGTGTAATGATTCTTAGTTATGTCCCACACAAGGATATACCCGATTCTGGTATCACTGCATTCTGCTATACTATTGATATTCTGCCTATCCACAATTCCATGACATACCAAATAATCACTTTGCGAGTTGCATAAATGATAGATTGAATATATATCTTACTTGTGACATTATCAGCGGCCTGCCAAGTTCACAGCCTGGAGTGCCTGGAGGAGGATCTTTTAGGATTTGCTACATGCGACCATGATTCTGAGCAACGTTTTCCTTTGCTTGAGTGGAATTGCAGGCGGAGTCATGGGTGGTGTTGTGGGCAGATGGGTGTCACATTGTGTTGTGATCAGTGTCTCATAAGGCAGGAAAAGGAGGAGTCAGAGCAGGTAGCAGTGCAGGCAGATAGCAGTGTGGGTGGGCTTGCAATAATTCTGCCAACAGCAATCTTTACATTGACGTCCCCATACCAATGCAGTGAACTACATAGGGTAGTGCAGATAACGAACGGGAAAATGGATTCGGTCCTCAGGACAGGGAATATTCATTAGGTGACCAAAATGAGTAAGTTTTATTGAGAATATTGCCAGATGTGTCAGAACTATGTTTTTTTTCTTCAAAATTAACAATAGAGGTAAAAGATACATTATTGCTAATGCACACTGCGAATTTTACTTTTGACCAGAGTTCAGCTGGTATGTTGGCACATTGATCAGCAATTCTCCCTCCTTTTAGGAGAAATCCTTCCGACATTTGTCTTTGAGAACTGTTGCTCTCTTTTAGGATGACCTTCTCCGTGTACATCTCTGGAAAAGGAGTCATTTATTTTCTTTATGGTTTTGCGGCTTACTGCTTTCTTAGTATGACCAACTTTGTGAACTCTATTGGGAAGGTGTCTGTTCTTTGGTATGGCCCACTTTGTGAACTGTGCTAGAGAGAGGTGAACTCCTTTCTTTCGTACAGATGAGTCTTGGCCCAACTGCTTTCTTATGGATTTACTCAATTTATGATTTTTGTTTAGGAGAGGTTAGACAGTAGCTAGCATACTTCCATCCACAAAAATGTTTTATTACCTTTGGTGACTGTCCACTTTCAAAAGTTTATAATCTCTAGTAGAGAGAGATTTAGGTAATATTTATGCAAGTTGGTAACAACGCAAATTTGGACTGGTTCTAATAGGTGATCACAAAATAGTTATACTTATGGCTGTCCCTAGCTTATTCGCCACCTGAGGCGGCAAGAAGGGGGCTGAGCTGTCAGCCGGACGGGAGGTGTGGACGGCTGAGCTGTCAGTGGGGTGGGAGGCTTAGGGTGACTGGGCTGTCAGACGCGGGAGTGGGGGAGTGTTGCTTGTCACCTGTGCTGCCGCCCCCCCTCCAACTGCAGCCCTCTCAATGACATGCCGCTAGAGGCTACTGCCTCAAGCTGCCTAATTATGGGGGCACCCCTAGGTATGATTGTTGAAAGACTGCCTGTGTGGCAGCTGCAATAGAACTACATATGGCTAAATTGCCACACAGCAAGGTTGGTTAGATCTCGTCATATTTGCATATGACCTAATTTGGAAAATATCTGGATGTGCTGGTATATCGCCAAGTTTCTAAAGAAACAAACAAAAAGGCAGAAAAATGAAACAATTCAATCAGTGATAATTGTATAGAACAGGCAAAGAAACTCCAGAACAAGCAAAATGAAAACAAAGGAATCCAATTAATTGAAGCTGTATACTTGACAAATTCAGCAATAAAAAGCCATATCCATTTTCGAGCAAAGCTTATCATGGCTGGTAAAGCCAGGCTGTTGGCAACTTTGTTTCTCATGTAGCTTAATCCCTTCAGAGCCACTGAGCAATGTAACACATTGCAGAACAAACAGGCAGGGCAATCTGTGTTGGCAGTAGAGCTTGAGGCAGGTACCTCCAAACCCTTTGCTTGGTAAACATTGTAATCATGATAGGATTATCAGCAGCTGCAACCTAGTCGCTGACACCTTCCTTGCTGGAGTAGTGTGCAGCCATTCGTGTCCAATAACCTGTAGTCACAGGCAATTCTGCTTCTTGTCGTCTGGGAATTTGTAGAACATTTACCCCAATAATAACAATCATGAAAAATATTTATATGGTGATTTTTACTGAGTGCGATTCAAAGAGGCAACAGTTATAATTTAAATTTACAGCCCTTCAAGAAAGCAATCAGGAGATAAAGAAACTTAATGTGCCTAAATGGGGAAAGCGATCAGCGTTAAACACAGGGGTGGCTGTGACACAGCAATTAAATAGCAGGTAAACACCGTGTTTAAAGAGCAGCCGCTGCCAGGCTACGGAGCACTGCATGAGGCTATAGCTTTATCCCTTCTAAGGTGTTCTTCACCTGAAGAATGGAATGAACAACCATTAAAGAATGAAAGAATTTCAGCCTGGTGTTAAGGACAAAGACGGCAAACTAAAAACTGAAACTTTTACTTTACCCCACTTCACCTCATTTCAATTTACTTTTTACTTTATTAATTCAAGACCTAACTCTAGCAGTAATAATTACTATTAATAATAACTAGAATATCAGGTTTAGAGAAACTTCATATTTAAAGAGACTTTGTCATTGGGGGAGTGAAAGCAATTTAACGTAGGAATGAAGTGCATGTACCTAGAGGTGCTGCACATACCTACAGCAGCCTTCCAAACCACCCGCCATGGCTGAATTCTTCATCATTCTGACAGACAAAGCTTTCAGACTTCCAGGTAGACTCAGTGCTTGGCTCCAAGCTAGGCACTGCTATGTGGGACATGTAGCAATGAAAATAAAACCTTTTTTTTTTAAAAAGAAATACCATATTGCAGGGAGACGGTCTTTTCATGTGGCTTCGAGGGCAACGTTGAAAATACACAAATCACTTAAATAACAGTGGCATGTGCTTTGTCATCAAGCAGTGATATACCTTCTTTGACCAGCAGACAAAATTTCCCAGTAATTCTGTTTTTGCTAATGCAAAACTATCCTGCTGCTGGCCAATTTCTGTCAAGCAATCAATAAGAATTACGAAACTGAAAATGATACAGTAGTGTAAAACTGGCCAGTAGCAGGACAGTTTTATTCAGGAATAATATGCCACAATGTACTAGAGACAAAAAGTACAGGAAGGTTAATTACTACAAGGATTTCTATCAAGATCTCAATAAGGACTAAGAGACTGTAGATGACACAGTAGTGTAAAATTGGCCATCAGCAGGACAATTTTAAAAAGCATGGCTAGGACCAAATTTACTAGCGATAAAGAGCACAAGCTGGATGTTTACCACAAGAATGGTCAGTAACTAATGCTCTACTTTGAGCGCCCCAATACTTAAAAAATAGGCACTATCAGCATAAAATAACAATAAAAACCCACAAAAGAAGTGTAAACCACAAACTACCACCCCTGAAACAAAATCCCACTTCTGTAAAGG
>NW_017306962.1:326583-336328 GCF_000935625.1 Nanorana parkeri | reverse complement strand
CCTGAAACAAAAGCCCTTTTTTCAAGGAAGCCTTGCAACAAGGGAAATGTTGCTATGGATGGGACAGCAGCTAAAAGTAATCTCTGACCTCAAATCAACCACAAAATTAAAAAAAGACAAGGCGGCACATGTAAGCCTGTTGGTCATAGTTCAAAGCCCATGCAGTGCATTATATTTTTTCAAATTCTCCCTAGCAAATCTGCATATTAATTTGCCAGTATCACAAATCTGGAACCCGCATAATTCATCTTGAACCTGCATACCGCAAAAGCGACATTTACATACATCAGCATCACTAGAAACCTTCTTTTCGTAAAATATCCTACAACCTTCAAACCATGTGTACTGATGTGTAAAACGCTCCCTTTTTTCTCAAAAAAGAACCTGTTACCTTGTGCAGGCCATCTATTCAATAACTTGTAAAATATAGAGCAACTCAGCCACAAAATAACAACAAAAAAACCTTCTAGGTTTTGTAAGGCCTTTCTTGATGGAAATGGCATATTTTTAGTGCACTAGAGAGAAGAAAGCATTGTTATTATCTTTCAGCCAAACTCCTGCTGTATTCCTCATAATACAAAACACGCTGTGGAGCTCCATCTGTGGTTCAGAGGGTCAAAGCTTGCTGAAAAGTCATTACCTAGATTACAGATCCCATAATGCCCAAACAAAAAAACACGGACATCCATGTGACATCAATTTTCACATACAATATCACACTTCTTTTTTTGGGAGCCAACTACTGTAAACATCAAGAAGGGGTCACGTTGTAAATACTGCTGTCATATTCAGGAGTGTTAATTCAGAGGTAGAAAACATGCAATTTAAGTTAGGTATCGTGCAGACTGATGTCCCTATTACTCCTTTCTGGCTAAACTAAGAAAGAATTTTCAAATCGTAAATATTGCAGTTTATATTTCTGGCTTGCTTTGGAAGGGCAAGGTACCTGACTGTCACCCATATATATACAATATTTGGGGAGTCGCTGACCTGGAACAAGCAAGTGCATATTTATTGTAGGACACCTGATATGCACATTAAAGTAGAATTAATCCTTTTTTGCATGTTTCTACTGCTAGCAAACAGTAGACAAATGCAAAAAAAATTAAAAAGTTACCAAACAGGTTATTACTTTCCTGTTTCTCTGCCACTTGCTCCTGTCTGAAGATCTGCATGCGCAGTAGAGATCTTCGGCCGGGAGAAGAGGAGAGACACAGTGTAAGTCAATGCACGCAGCCGGCATCGTGCACACGGACAGACACCATGGGACACAGAAGACACAGCAGTCAGCGCTGGATCAGAGACTTGCACCACTGCTGAAGAAACTCCTGAAAACTACTGGAAAGAAGAAGATGATTGGATCGAGAGGCATCAGCTTGTAGTTAGACTAAAACCTGTAAAACAACTTTTTTTTACATGAGACTAGGGAAAATAAGGTGTAAGTACATAGCTTCTGTTTTAGGCCCGGTTCACACCTGGGCGTTTTAAAGCGTGTATGAGCGCCTATAACGCGCGTACCACACATGGCAACAGACCACACCCTGGGGACTGCAGACACAGTTTTCGGCCGACCAAGAAGCAGCTAAGATGGAGGAATCAGCAGCATGTGGCCTGATCGACACAGAGGTGTTCATACGCCTGGTGCAGGCAAAGCCATGCATTTATGACATGAAGGATTCTGCTTATAAGAACCAGCGAACCAGGCAGCGTGCATGGGAAGAAATTTGGAAAAATACATGGCCTGATTGGGAGAGTTTTCTTAAGCAAGTGAAAGAAGCAAAAGGTAAGAGACTTGTGTGCAGTGTTTTCATGTGACATGCGTGCAGTGTTTTCATGTGACATGCATGCAGTGTTTTCATGTGGCATGCATGGAGTGTTTTCATGTGACATGCGTGCAGTGTTTTCATGTGACATGCGTGCAGTGTTTTCATGTAACATGCGTGCAGTGTTTTCATGTAACATGTGTGCAGTGTTTTCATGTGACATGCGTGCAGTTTTTTCATGTAACATGTGTGCTGTGTTTTCATGTAACATGTGTGCATGCTATGTGGTGCATTTCAATATTAGTAAAAACAAGGCTCAGAAATTAGTTATATTCAAATAAACTTTATTAAGCACAAAACAAGGATAAAGGTTTTTTTTTTTTAAATCATGATTGAATTGCTTGCATCTGCCATGACACCTCCCCCTCAGGTGACATGAAATATGCAGCAAATTGGTCCTGAATGGTGCCTCCATGCGTGGTACCACGGCTGCCGCTCCAATGGCTACTCTCCATGCAATGCACCAATAAATCATCAAATAGGAATCCATCTCTGCAACGCACAAAATTGTGAAGGGCACAAGCTGCCTTCACCGCAAAGATGGCGTTTTCTATTTTGAGATTCATTGGTGAGTGCAGAAAGCGCCATTTATTTGACAGTATGCCAAAGGCACACTCCACCACCCTGCGTGCTCGGGTAAGCCTATAGCTGTAGAGGAGAGACACAGTGTAAGTCAATGCACGCAGCCGGCATCGTGCACACGGACAGACACCATGGGACACAGAAGACACAGCAGTCAGCGCTGGATCAGAGACTTGCACCACTGCTGAAGAAACTCCTGAAAACTACTGGAAAGAAGAAGATGATTGGATCGAGAGGCATCAGCTTGTAGTTAGACTAAAACCTGTAAAACAACTTTTTTTTACATGAGACTAGGGAAAATAAGGTGTAAGTACATAGCTTCTGTTTTAGGCCCGGTTCACACCTGGGCGTTTTAAAGCGTGTATGAGCGCCTATAACGCGCGTACCACACATGGCAACAGACCACACCCTGGGGACTGCAGACACAGTTTTCGGCCGACCAAGAAGCAGCTAAGATGGAGGAATCAGCAGCATGTGGCCTGATCGACACAGAGGTGTTCATACGCCTGGTGCAGGCAAAGCCATGCATTTATGACATGAAGGATTCTGCTTATAAGAACCAGCGAACCAGGCAGCGTGCATGGGAAGAAATTTGGAAAAATACATGGCCTGATTGGGAGAGTTTTCTTAAGCAAGTGAAAGAAGCAAAAGGTAAGAGACTTGTGTGCAGGGTTTTCCTGTGACATGCGTGCAGTGTTTTCATGTGACATGCATGCAGTGTTTTCATGTGGCATGCATGGAGTGTTTTCATGTGACATGCGTGCAGTGTTTTCATGTGACATGCGTGCAGTGTTTTCATGTGACATGTGTGCATTGTTTTCATGTGACATGCGTGCAGTGTTTTCATGTAACATGCGTGCAGTGTTTTCATGTAACATGTGTGCAGTGTTTTCATGTGACATGCGTGCAGTTTTTTCATGTAACATGTGTGCTGTGTTTTCATGTAACATGTGTGCATGCTATGTGGTGCATTTCAATATTAGTAAAAACAAGGCTCAGAAATTAGTTATATTCAAATAAACTTTATTAAGCACAAAACAAGGATAAAGGTTTTTTTTTTTTTAAATCATGATTGAATTGCTTGCATCTGCCATGACACCTCCCCCTCAGGTGACATGAAATATGCAGCAAATTGGTCCTGAATGGTGCCTCCATGCGTGGTACCACGGCTGCCGCTCCAATGGCTACTCTCCATGCAATGCACCAATAAATCATCAAATAGGAATCCATCTCTGCAACGCACAAAATTGTGAAGGGCACAAGCTGCCTTCACCGCAAAGATGGCGTTTTCTATTTTGAGATTCATTGGTGAGTGCAGAAAGCGCCATTTATTTGACAGTATGCCAAAGGCACACTCCACCACCCTGCGTGCTCGGGTAAGCCTATAGCTGAAGACCCTCTTCTCCAGGCTCAGTCCACGACTTGAGTAGGGCCTCATAAGATGCTCACCCAGATTATTTATTTATTTATTTTTGTTTTTCATTTAATTTTGTGGTTGTTTTAAGATGAGTGGTCACGTTCAGCTTCTATTCCATTCATGGCAAACTTTTTAAAATGTTTTTTTGCTGCAAGGCTTCCTTTTAAACTGCTGGCCAATTTCTATTTGCCAGTCATAGCAGGCCTATTATTGTTTGATAGAAAAGCATGTATTACTGCTGAAGCTACATGAAAAAAAGCCTTGTTTTTCTGAAAATGAATAAGATTGAGGTGCTGATGTTGTATGTAGGCCTAGGTGATTTTAAAAGACGAAAAACAATTCCAAAGCCAAATACGTGCAATAAGTCTATGCTGTCACTGTAACATCACTTACAGTTTTAAGGAATCCCCAATCATCTTTTTTAAAGGTATTGTGTATTTTGCCCTTGAAATTGCTTGAAAATTATCTCCCTCCCCGTTTTTTTTTTATTTTTTTATTATTTGCCTTGTGTCCCATGGCAGTGCCCAGCTGTCCATGTTTTTTTGTTTTTTTTTTACAGTAGTTTGCCTATTAGCCCTAAAAAAGACCAGAAAGTAACAACAAGATTCCCCCCATAGACTTCAATAGTATTTTCCTCTAAGTTCAGGTTCGCCAAATTTTGACCAAATTCACCAAACCTTTGCCAAATGGAACCTGGGAAGATTCACCAACAACAACAAGACCAACATGAGTGAGCAACATGACCCACAGCTTTGTAGGCACCCCCTAAAATTGGTAATGTGTGGGGCCACCTTAGCCTATGAAAGGCACCTGCCTGGCTGTGCACCCCGCACCCACTACCCCACCCTTTTTACACTTCTAATCGACAGAGCCCAACCCCCTTAAATGCCAAAGCAATTACTGACTTTATGAAAGTCTGGAAAAGGCTCTTGCTACTTCCCACATGGCAAAATGTCAGGCCTGTCCATAGATTGTTCAGGCTCTAAACCTTACAATGTGAAATATGGGTGGGGTGTGCCTAATTTATTTATCTGAACACTTTGGGGGAGAATTCTGGGGACACTGTCAGAAAACCAGAGCCAGAGTTCGAGTGTCGCCGTCTGTGCATGTGCATGCGCCTGTTGCAGCCCATAGAGCTGTAATGGGTGCAGCGTCTCTAGTAGGGCGTGCATGCGTACGTGTGCGCGTTTGTGCGCACAAACATGCACCGACGTGTCATTTGTATGTTTGGTGCCCTCTGGGCTATAAAGGCTGTGATCAACTACAGTGCCCCTGTACCCAATCCAGGTGCTCCGGGACCAGAGTTGTGAGAGAGGCCACCCTCAGACTCCTCAAAGGTACGTGACAGACACTATGGAAAGGCAGAGGATAAGATAAAGTGTACCCTGGTCTCACTGTATAGTGGCTAAAAACTAGATAACAGAAAAAAATGAAAATATCATGAATATTATGGATTGTAGTTGATCACGGAGCAAGCTTGGAGCAATGGCTACTTCTCAACACACACAGGAACCATGGGGAACAAAAGTAGTAGCGATACACAAATAAGGTACATTATTGTTATTAGTTAAGGTACTTGAATGTATTTTTAAGATTGAACTAAGTTTAGTGTTACTTTAACTGTCATATCTATTACATTCCTTTACTGGACACAATGGGATAAGCCAGTGATGGCGAACCTTTTTGAACCCGAGTGCCCAAACTGCGCCGCAAAATCAATTTATTTACTTCAAAGTGCCAGCGCTGAAAATAAGTTTAGTACTGTATTGCAGTTCGGGCGCTCGGGTATAAGAAACGTTCAACATCACTGCCTTAGGCCCCATTCATGTCAAGCTACATACCTTACAAGCAGGGCCGGTATAGCGCGACTGTCTGGGGCGACGTTCCAGCGACCTTCACCGTCGGGCTGCATTCAAAAATAGAAACATCGCGCGACATCAGCGGGAAAAAGGGTCCTGCTGAAGCGACGGGCGACATGGAGATGTACATTAGAACAGCTCCATTGAATAACATTGGCCGGCGACTTCTCGCAATGTCGCGCTGCAAAAATGTGCGAAATAGCGATTCGCGGGGGCCTCCCGGGGTCCTAGCGAGGAGGAAGTGGTCATCTAATCTGCCTGTTTAGAGGCCACCGCTACCTGATTGTGACTGGCCCGGATCGCGATCTGGGACGGTAGGATCTATTTCCATTGGTGGTCCCTGAACCTGGGCTCGCGTGCCAGCAGAGAGGGCCCCGCGTGCCCTCCCTGCCACGCGTGCCATAGGTTCGCCACCACTGGGATAAGCAATGCTTAAGTTACCAGACTGGACAAGGCTAGGACATCACTGACAGGTGGGGGAAAGCCTTGGCTGCAAAGCTAAATTGCAAGAAATGATTTGTGTCCCATACAAATGCTACCCACCTTATGTATATTGCAGATTGGGATATGGGTTCATCCACAGATGACCATCTCTACAGCAGCATTAAAAATATCATAAACTTTTTTAGAGAAATTATTAGATTTCCAAAGCTTAATTCATTTTTCTATATACCTGAGCGAAACTGCAGTTCAAATGTAAGCACTTCAGCTCTCACACCTGTATACCCCTTAAGGACCAGAACCATTTTTACATTTCTGTTATGGACCTGTTTGTTTTGCAATAACTTTGTTATGACTAAAGATAAGACAGTAATACATATATTGTTTTTTTCTCTGGACAAACAAGGCTTTCATTTGAGAATATTGTCTTTCAAAATGTATTTTATTCTCTATGCAATCTATAGACAATACAAACAAGACAAAACAAAACATTAAAAAAACACTTTTTTTTAACTTTGATTAGTGTTAGTTATTTAAACAAAATACTGGTACTGTAGATTAAAAAATGTATACATTTTATTCTTTTTTTAATGGACACTAAAATTATGTTTCTGGCACAAAGTTATTTACAAGTGAAATAAATGCTTTTTTTTTCCAAATGTGCTCTTCGTTTATGTAATGCATTAAAAAAATAGAAGATAAAAAACAAAATAATAGCTAAGGGTGTTATATAGGCCTAACTAGGGTGAAAGGCTCACCTTTATACCATGTTCCAGGTTACACCCATAATTAGGGTGCAACCTGAAACATGGTGCCATTCGCCAGCCCCCACCTTTAAACCGCAACCCCACACCCACCTGATTTGTGGGGTGCTTCTGTATATTTGCAGGAGGAGAAACACACAGCCACACTAAATTATTCAAATGATCTGTAAATGAAAAAAAACGACAGAGTGGACTCGTAGTTCTCAACTGATTATAAATTCGGTGAGGTCAATGCGCTTGTAGTCCATGGATAACTTCCCCCAGCTCTAAATCCAAAGTCCATACCTCAGTATGGACCAGGGGCTGGAGGAGCATTGATCATGGTTGTAATGTTTTGCAGGTTCCAGTGCTAAAAAAACAATAAATGCACATTTTTTTCTTTTTGAAATATAGGTGCACCTGCTAATTTTTTGCAAAAAGTGGAATATGCCTTCAACTAACAGTTAATAGGGGAAAAAAGGAACACATTTTATTTAAAAAAAATTTAAAGCGGACCTTTACCCATATCTTTAAAATAGCAACAAACACGCCTTTAGAAATGTTTAGTAATGACAATCTACAAACAGATACTTTTAGATAATTGCTGGCTTTGTATTCTTTGCATACCTTATTTCTCTTTTCTTCCCCAGTCTTCTAACAGTGACCATGTTTACTAAGGGCAGATTACTAGCTCTCCTTTTACCTCGTGGATTTCTGGCACATGTGTCTAGACATGTGACTAGGACATGGGACCATGCACATCATCTCAGGGGAGGAAAATGCCTTTGCCTGAGATCTCATGGCATTACACATGAGACTTTCCAGTAATGCTCTGCTTATGACAAGGCAATACCAGTGTGCATTGCTTTGGCAAACTGAAGTCATTTTGCACTTTCAAAGCAGGAAATGAATGCTCTGCAAGTGTAAGTATTTCAAAATCACAGCATTTTACACCTGACAAATCTATGTTATTAATAATCATCATACATAGCAGGATGCATTGGCAGAATTTGATTTTTGAGTGTAAAGGTCCGCTTTAACTTGTAAAGTTGTTTTAATTGACATAATTTGGTGATCAAAGGTCATCCTTTGATGTTCATATGAATGAAACAAGGCAAATACAAGGTAACAATAAAGTTACATTGTATTTGGGAAGCATGCTTCTAAACAGTAGTAGGCACATTCTGTTCGATTTGTTCTTTAAAGTTCAAGGTGTTTCCTAACTTATCATAAGTAGCTTCCTCAGCACTAAATAATTGGACAAATATGCAGAGAAAACAGACAGAAATATCATACATAAAATTGTAATATGTGGGGTTGATTTACTACAGGCAAATATGCTGTTCACTTTGCAAGATAATTTGCACTTTGCAGGGGAAGTTTCCTCTTGGTGAATGTGGTAAAGTTTCTCTTTGAAAAGAATACTCAATGATGTGCACGGAAACTAAAAATAACAGTATTTTTGCTTGCACATGATTGGGTGATGGCAGCCAGCAGAGCTTCACCACATTCGCATAACTTCCCCTGCAAAGTGCAAAATTCCCTTGCAAAGTTAACAGCCTATTTGCATTCAGTAAATCACCCCCATGGAGTGCAGCCATTTGTTTTATACACGGCGCATGGTATTGTTCTGGTACAGTGGTTTAGGGTCTTTGGGAAAGCAAATCATAATTGGCTGGGGCAGGCAAAGTATCTACAGGCCTATCTGACTTGTTTTGTCTTAGTAATTCCTGCTACAACAAGTCATCACTATTCGCTAAAATATGTAAATATCCAGCACTTTGCCCTTGATTTTTCAGGGAGTCTAATGTGGTCACATTTGTTATCCAAGTGTCAATTTAGCACTGCTTAGAGGGCTTATCATTTAAAACTCGCTTTAATTTGTGCTATAAGAAGTACTGCTTGAGACAATTTGAATGTTGAAATCATAATGATTCAAATACGTGAATGAAGGTCTAGGAAATTTGCTTTTAGTAGAGTGATATAATTTGACAAGGACTTCCAATTATGAAATAGTATTCTTCAAAGTTCATTTAATGAGGCAGTACAAGAGCAAATAGCAAAGCAAAGATGT
Organism: Nanorana parkeri; assembly: GCF_000935625.1. NCBI lineage: Eukaryota > Metazoa > Chordata > Amphibia > Anura > Dicroglossidae > Nanorana > Nanorana parkeri. The sequence goes on along the minus strand of NW_017306962.1, from coordinate 327,389 downwards.
GTTAGGTGCTAAAATGATGTGCAGTGCAATAACACTCAGTAAGGTTTCACTGTTTAAAGGAGAACTATGGGTTCAGTGTTTTTCCCCATAGTTCTCCTTAGGGTAACGGGAGGACACAAACTAGCGTCCTCCCGTTACCCTAAGCTCAGTATACCGCGAGCTACAGCTCGCGGTATACTGAGACGCCGCAGCCGGAGCGGATCCCGACTTAGACGACGGGATCCGCCCAGCTGCGTGAGTGACAGCTGGCTCTGCCTATCTAGAGGCAGAGCCAGCTGTATCCGCCCCCTCCCCCGTCCGTTCCGCCAGTCAGCGCTGGCAGATCGGAGCGGGGAGAGGGGAATCCAGCCCCTCCCCCTGTCACGGCAGAGAGCCGTGACAGGATCGAGAGGTGAGCGAACCCGGTATGTGTTCGCTCACCTCCCGATCTACTGAGCCGACCTGTGACAGTCTCATTGTCACAGGTCGGCTAGAACTATGAGGTGAGTGAAAAGCACTCACCTCATAGTTCTCCTTTAAGAGTTTTGTGTAGTCAAAACTTTGGCTGCATTGGCTGCAATGGCTTACAACACTTTGCTTTGTCAGATAGGTTCCTGAGACACATGGCATTTAGTATCTCCACCTCTGTACTTGTTATGCTTCATCATGCAGTTCTTCAGTTGGTAATACATGTATATTTTATATGTATGTATCTAGAAATAGAATATTATGTTAAAAACACAAAATGGATTTCTGACTTCAGTGATTATAGAGTTTCCAACTCCTCCAAATCATTTCTGCACCCCCCCCCCCCCAAATCGAATTCA